>NC_086449.1:12501278-12693778 GCF_028390025.1 Pseudophryne corroboree
TGTGCTCACACTGCTTTTTTGTGGGGACTGGGGACCACCAGTATATTATATAGGAGGAATACAGTGCTGAGTTTTGCTGACCAGTGACCACCAGTATACGTTGTCTGCCTGAAAAACGCTCCATATCTGTGCACAGTGTGCTGCATATATCTGTGCTCACACTGCTTTATTGTGGGGACTGGGGACCACCAGTATATTATATAGGAGGAGTACTGTGCAGAGTTTTGCTGACCAGTGACCACCAGTATACGTTGTCTGTCTGAAAAACACTCCATATCTGTGCTCAGTGTGCTGCTTTATTGTGGGGACTGGGGACCATCAGTATATTATATAGGAGGAGTACAGTGCAGAGTTTTGCTGACCAGTGACCACCAGTATACGTTGTCTGCCTGAAAAAACACTCCATATCTGTGCTCAGTGTGCTGCACAGAATAGGAGAGGAGTGGGTTAAACCTCAGTTAGTCTTGGGGGCAGGAAGGTAAGGCATTATGGGAGTTTTAGGGTTAGCCAATAGGAATGAATGTTGGGGGTAGGTGGAAAGGATTCTTAAGGCTGGTAAAGGGGCTGCATCAGCTTCTTTTACTTTTGTCATAGTGAGGGTGAGTGCTCTTACCCCCTTTGTCTACTTGCAGTGCAGTGTGCTTTATTGCTGGAAGTGTGACTTATTAATTGCTGCTTCTGTACGGTGTGCTCTATACTCTGCCTCCTCTGTCCCCATTACCTGGGAATAGCTTGTGGCTCTGCCAAAATGCCCCGTCCCCGCCGCTCCTCTGGTCCCCCTGCCCGCTATTCGGATACAGCTCCTGCTCGGGAGCCGGCGTCCGGCGCCCCGGGCCTGAGCACTTTGCTCACGGCCGGGGCTGAGTCTCCTAGTGCTGCTGCGGCGCTTGTATCCACCCCCTCGCCGGCTAGGCCGCGGGCGCCGGGGGATCCCTCCGACGCGGCGGCGGCTGGTGGGGGACAGGACGGCGGCTGGCGGCAATCGAGATCTGGCAGCCGGCGGGGGGAGCCGGCCGGGGTGCCCGCTGGTGTGATTCCCCCGCCGGCTGCTGTAGCGCGGGGACGCGCACGCGCGCGTACCCTGTGCCCTCCACCGCTGAGAGTCACCGGCGGCTCCCCAGATGAGGGGACTGCTCCTAGGGATGGGGCCAGTGGCTCTTACACTGGCCGTCCCTTAAGCCGGGCGGTTTCCGGGGCGTGCGCGCGCCCGTGGGGCTGCTGGACACCCTGGGCGCTCTCCGCGCTCTAGCGCGGGGGGGGGGCTCCCGGGGGCCTTTGGTGTCGACACGGGACCAGAGGGGGGGGTGATGCCTGGAGGCGAGGGGCAGCGTGTTCTACCGGTGGGGGGAGCCAGTGGGGGCCGGGGCGGCATTATGGCTCGTGGTGCACCACAGGAGAGAACGGGGGTTCTTAGGGCGGCTAACGTCGGTCCCAGGCGGGGCCGGCCTGGGCGGCGGGGAGACGCGGTTGGAGACATCCCTGCTGTGGACCCGGGGATCGGGGGGACCACTGGAGCTACGGCTGTGGCTCCGGATCCCTCCGCCGTTGCGGCGGTGATGTCGGCCATGGCGGCGGCATTCGCGCCGTTTTTGTCGACTTTGTCCCCGGGTGGCGTTTCCGGGGTTCCCGCTTCGGTCGACGCGGCCATTCTCCCGAGTTCTTCGGGCCCCGCCATGGCGCAGTTTCTACAGGCGTGTCGCAGTATGGGCTCCGCCTCTGCATTGCTGGGTAGCGCTACCCCTTCGCCCGCAGGGGCATTTGCTTTCATTCCCGCCCGGGGGACGCCGATACAGTTGCTCTGTCGCTGGCATCCTCTTCTTCCTCGCACGGCAGTACATCAAGTAGATTTTCTTCCTCTTCTTCGTCGTGCCAGTCTGCTGTTAGTAGCACTGCAAAGGCTAGGAAGAGGGCTATCAAGTACGCACGGCGTGAGGCGCGGCACCAGGATAAGCGGTCTCGGAAGAGTAGTAGTAGTTCACGTCGGGAAAGGAGGAGGCGTAATTTGCCGGGCGTGGTTCACTGCGAATACACGGCGGTCTTGCGAGGGTTGCGTGAGAGTTGCAGGAGGAAGATTAGAAAGGGGGAATATGTCAACCTTTTTACGTTGACGGAAGACTCCAAGTGGGATGGTAAAGAAGCACTTGCGAAGGGCGACTGGTTGGCGGGTTTCTGTGTCTTCGCGGCGTGCTACTTGGAGGATCGCCCTGATGAACACATGAACGTCATCAGGTATATCCACCTCGTACTAGAGATGAGCGGGTTCGGTTTCTTTGAATCCGAACCCGCACGAACTTCACTTTTTTTTTCACGGGTCCGAGCGACTCGGATCTTCCCGCCTTGCTCGGTTAACCCGAGCGCGCCCGAACGTCATCATGACGCTGTCGGATTCTCGCGAGACTCGGATTCTATATAAGGAGCCGCGCGTCGCCGCCATTTTCACACGTGCATTGAGATTGATAGGGAGAGGACGTGGCTAGCGTCCTCTCCATTAGAATAGATTAGAAGAGAGAGAGAGAGAGAGAGAGAGATTGTGCAGACAGAGTTTACCACAGTGACCAGTGCAGTTGTTGTTAAGTTAACTTTTATTTAATATATCCGTTCTCTGCTATATCCGTTCTCTGCCTGAAAAAAACGATACACAGCAGTCACACAGTGTGACTCAGTCTGTGTGCACTCAGCTCAGCCCAGTGTGCTGCACATCAATGTATAAAAGCTTATAATAATTGTGGGGGAGACTGGGGAGCACTGCAGGTTGTTATAGCAGGAGCCAGGAGTACATAATATTATATTAATTTAAAATTAAACAGTGCACACTTTTGCTGCAGGAGTGCCACTGCCAGTGTGACTAGTGGTGACCAGTGCCTGACCACCAGTATAGTAGTATATTGTTGTATACTATCTCTTTATCAACCAGTCTATATTAGCAGCAGACACAGTACAGTGCGGTAGTTCACGGCTGTGGCTACCTCTGTGTCGGCAGTCGGCACTCGGCAGGCAGTCCGTCCATCCATAATTGTATAATTATATACCACCTAACCGTGGTATTTTTTTTTCTTTCTTTATACCGTCGTCATAGTCATACTAGTTGTTACGAGTATACTACTATCTCTTTATCAACCAGTGTACAGTGCGGTAGTTCACGGCTGTGGCTACCTCTGTGTCGGCAGTCGGCAGGCAGTCCGTCCATCCATAATTGTATTATTATAATATATACCACCTAACCGTGGTTTTTTTTTCATTCTTTATACCGTCATAGTGTCATACTAGTTGTTACGAGTATACTACTATCTCTTTATCAACCAGTGTACAGTGCGGTAGTTCACGGCTGTGGCTACCTCTGTGTCGGCAGTCGGCAGGCAGTCCGTCCATCCATAATTGTATTATAATATATACCACCTAACCGTGGTTTTTTTTTCATTCTTTATACCGTCATAGTGTCATACTAGTTGTTACGAGTATACTACTATCTCTTTATCAACCAGTGTACAGTGCGGTAGTTCACGGCTGTGGCTACCTCTGTGTCGGCAGTCGGCAGGCAGTCCGTCCATCCATAATTGTATTATTATAATATATACCACCTAACCGTGGTTTTTTTTTCATTCTTTATACCGTCATAGTCAGTCATACTAGTTGTTACGAGTATACTACTATCTCTTTATCAACCAGTGTACAGTGCGGTAGTTCACGGCTGTGGCTACCTCTGTGTCGGCACTCGGCAGGCAGTCCGTCCATCCATAATTGTATTATAATATATACCACCTAACCGTGGTTTTTTTTTCATTCTTTATACCGTCATAGTCAGTCATACTAGTTGTTACGAGTATACTACTATCTCTTTATCAACCAGTGTACAGTGCGGTAGTTCACGGCTGTGGCTACCTCTGTGTCAGCACTCGGCAGCCCGTCCATAATTGTATATACCAGTGACCTAACCGTGGTTTTTTTTTCTTTCTTTATACATACATACTAGTTACGAGTATACTATCTCTTTATCAACCAGTCTATATATTAGCAGCAGACACAGTACAGTGCGGTAGTTCACGGCTGTGGCTACCTCTGTGTCGGCACTCGGCAGCCCGTCCATAATTGTATATACCACCTAACCGTGGTTTTTTTTTCTTTCTTTATACATACATACTAGTTACGAGTATACTATCTCTTTATCAACCAGTCTATATATTAGCAGCAGACACAGTACAGTGCGGTAGTTCACGGCTGTGGCTACCTCTGTGTCGGCACTCGGCAGCCCGTCCATAATTGTATACTAGTATCCAATCCATCCATCTCCATTGTTTACCTGAGGTGCCTTTTAGTTGTGCCTATTAAAATATGGAGAACAAAAATGCCACTCCTAGATGGGCCCGGTGTTTGTGTCGGCCACTAGGGTCGCTAATCTTACTCACACAGCTACCTCATTGCGCCTCTTTTTTTCTTTGCGTCATGTGCTGTTTGGGGAGGGTTTTTTGGAAGGGACATCCTGCGTGACACTGCAGTGCCACTCCTAGATGGGCCCGGTGTTTGTGTCGGCCACTAGGGTCGCTTATCTTACTCACACAGCGACCTCGGTGCAAATTTTAGGACTAAAAATAATATTGTGAGGTGTGAGGTATTCAGAATAGACTGAAAATGAGTGTAAATTATGGTTTTTGAGGTTAATAATACTTTGGGATCAAAATGACCCCCAAATTCTATGATTTAAGCTGTTTTTTAGTGTTTTTGGAAAAAAACACCCGAATCCAAAACACACCCGAATCCGACAAAAATAATTCGGTGAGGTTTTGCCAAAACGCGTTCGAACCCAAAACACGGCCGCGGAACCGAACCCAAAACCAAAACACAAAACCCGAAAAATTTCAGGCGCTCATCTCTACCTCGTACATGACATGCAGCGTCAGTCTAAGGACGATTCGTGGCTGCATTATGACAAGCAATTCCGTCAGAAGCACGATTGCCTGCACATCATTGACTTCAGATGCAAAGATGTGGAGGTTTGGCTTCGGGTCACGCGAGCGCAGGATATGAAGATGGTGGCTAAGGGAGGCGGCTGTGGCGCAGGCCGCGGCAGCGGGTCAGTTTCGGCCCGCGGTTGAGGCCGCGCCGCCCTTGGACCACGGCCCGTTCTCCGCAGCAGGTGCCGGCGAAGGGGAAGTGTTTTGCGTTCAACAATTCCACGTGCCCCCTCAGGCAACAGTGTCGTTTTCGCCACCTTTGCTTACGATGTATCGGATCCCACCCTGCTTCCAATTGCATCCATTGGGGGCGACCGGGTGCCTGGGCGGCCGCAGGCCCAGCCGGAAAATCAGCTGGGGGGCTTGCCGCTAGTTAGGGCGCCGACCCCGGTGCGTTTGGGGGCCATGCAGAAATGGTTGGGGTGGTACCCAAACACCGACGACGCAAAATTTCTGCGGGAGGGTTTTGCGTCGGGTTTTTGTTTACCAGTGGTGGGGGATGTTTTGGTTCAGGCCGCCAGGAATCTGCAGTCTGCTTCGGGAAAAGGTGGAGCAGGAGGTTCGCCTGGGGAGGATGCCAGGCCCCTTTGCGCTTCCGCCTGTCGAGGATTTGGTTATTTCCCCATTGGGGGTCGTGCCCAAAAAGGCTCTGGGTAATTTCCGGCTCATTCAACATTTGTCTTATCCATCTGGGTCCTCGGTGAACGATGCAATTTCGCCGGAATTTTGTTCGGTGGTATATCTGTCCTTTGAGGATGCTTTGGACATGATTCGGGGCTGTGGCCCCGGGGCCCTCATGGCTAAACTGGATGTTGAATCGGCTTTTCGCTTGCTCCCTATGATGGGTCGCCATTGACAAAGTACCAATTTACATGGATGATGCGGCGCTGCCTGTCCAGTTTGGGCCTCTCCCCTCTGGTCTTTGGTTCACATTCCTTTAGAATCGGGGCCGCCACTTCCGCAGCATCTGCAGGGCGCACTGTGGACCAAATTAAGGCTTTGCACCGCTGGAAGTCGGCGGCTTATAAGCATTACATTCGGCCCGCTATTGCGTAAGCGAGTTTGTTGCTACTAACATGTTGTTCGTTTACTACGATATATGTTTCAGTTCAGTGTGTTCGTGCTGTTTTCTTTGTCTCCCCTGTCCTCCCTACTCGGATGGCTAGCTACTTGCCACTGCTGGCAGTGGGGGTCTGGAGTGCTTCGCGATTTTTTGCCTGAACTGATGAACTGATTTGGCTTAATTCATTCAATTTGGCTAATTGGCATCTCAATTAACAAGTTCAATAAACAAGTTCCTCAGCAGGTTTTTACGTTTCACCTCCAGCCGAGTTATCCGGTTTGTCCCTACACCCCCCCCACCTCTTACTCCCCCCCTTCCCTCCACCTTTTTATTATTTTGCTTTTCCTTTTGTTTCTTTCTGTTGCCTCGATTGGCCTGAAGCTTGTCCAAGAGGAGAGTTATAGTCCTCTATTCAATTTTTCTTTTTGGCAGATCCTCGTTTTGGTAGTTGGTTCCTGTTCTGGGCTGGGTTTGGTTTTACCTCACATATTCACATTTGTTTATCTGTCTTTCCCTTTATAGGTTGGCGGGAGGATGTGTGTGGTTTGTGGGTGATTGGTCACTCCTATGTTTATTGGGCAGCCGAGTTTCTGGCTGCGGAAGGGGCTCCTTGCTTTGTTGGATCGGATAACGTACGGTGGATAGGTGTTCGGGGTATGCTTTGGGATGACTTGAAAGCGAGGCTTATGGAGCAAGTTCGGCGGTTTGGCATCCCCAAACTGTTGGTGATTCACTTAGGAGGGAACGACCTGGGTAAGAGGAAGGCAGTGAATCTTCGATTGGCCATTATTCAGGATTTGCAAGTGATTACGGGCGCTTGGCCAGGCTGTAGGCTTTCCTGGTCTTGTATAGTGCCGCGGTTGTGTTGGCGTGGAGTGGTGGATTGTCGGGCGATCGATGTGGCTCGCCGGAAAGTGAGTACCGCGGTTGCTAAGTTTGTGGTGGCCCATAGCGGTGCGGTAGTTTGGCACCAGCGGATCAAGTTCTGGTACTTCTACTTGTTTAGACCTGATGGGGTGCACTTGACTGGACAGGGCTATCTATATTTCTGGAGGATCTGTTTTCGGTGGTTCGTTCGGTGGGTTAGGGGTATGGTGGCGGTGCGTAGTTTCTGTGGAGCAGAACTTCGCTGTTGGCGGGAAAGAACGGCAAGTTAACATTTGTTGTATTAAAGAGTGGATTGGAGGTCGTTTGGTGGTGGATTTTTAGGTGCGCTCTCCTTCGCTGACTAGTTTTACATCTGCTGGACCGCCTTCTCAGGTGGCAGCCTCATCAACTTCACGGGTGGGTAGTCAGGATGGAGGTTGAGCGGATACCTATTGTTTGTTTACGTCAGTTTTTTATAAGATAGTTTGATATGGGATAGGGTTGTTTTAGCCGTTCTTTCTGGCCACCATACTTTAGTTTAATTATTCACAGTTAATGGTTCACGTAAATAAATAGCTAACATTTTCTGCCAAATTCAAATCTCCGTGTCTTTATTTATTATAATTAAGTGTTAAGATGGTTTAATTTATGTTATGGACAATCCTCAGACTATATAAGGGTTTAATTGTGGGGACTGGGGACCACCAGTATATTACATAGGAGGAGTACAGTGCAGAGTTTTGTTGACCAGTGACCACCAGTATACGTTGTTGTTAGGTTCCTGGTGCTCAGAACAAGGGAGATGTTGCGTAGTGAGTCCTGAGCACCAGAACGTGACGCTGAAACAAGGTGTGGTGTGGAAATAGCCCCTAGCACCCTACCTCCGTTGTTTTACCCGTGTGGTCAGTTCACGCCTGCATGACTATGGTTTCTTGGGCCCATGGCAGCCGCGTTTGAAGGGCGGATTAGGTCTGCCCAACTCCGATGCCCCCGCAGGTCTTAAAGGGAGACAAAGCGTGAACTGAGACAGGGTAATAACAAGGGGACCTCTAACTGAAACAACCAAAGCCAGGGGCTACTGACTAGCCTAAAACTAAATGTATGTGCGGCTTGCCGCCAAAGGAAAAGAACAACCAAAGGAAATGCTGTCCACACGCCGACACAATACTTTTGTGTACCGGCGGTGACAGCATAAGCAGAACCCTCTGCAAAACACCAGTAACTAAATATAACAAAGGAATACAGCGGCCTAGGCCGACGGACGCGGCAAAGCCGCTACTCACAGAACCGGTACAAATACTGGCAAACGGACAGGAACCCCCAATGCTGCCGACACAGACTCTCAGAACTGGAGTACAGGCAGAATCCCAAACGACAGACTGGTGGACACCAAGAAGCCAGAAACTTGACCAGGCACAGGCAAAGCCACAGGACTTCTGGACAGGAATGCTTCACGGCAGGACACGGAATCAGACACAGGAACTGACACAGGAATCGACACAGGAACCGACACCGGAAGCAGCTAGACAGACACTGCTAGACAGGAGCTCAGGCACTGGCAGGGACTAGCTCAGAACTCAAGAACTCTGGAACCCAGGAAATCTAGAAATATCACCAGCATCTGTGAATTGCACTCAGCCAGCATATAACAGAGAGGCCTAATTAATTATGTCGTGCAGCTGCCCCGTTGCATGACTCCAAACTGACAAAATGCAATTAGCAGACAGGTGAGACCAACCACATGGAAACAGGCTGCAATTACACAGACTCACCACTGACAGCAAACAAATATCTTCTAAACCAAAGCAAAAGGAAATCCTGGCCTGCAAGAGAACTATAACATAAAATAGGAATGAACCACTACCAAAATGAAACATATGAATGAGCCACAGCAGTGGCTCATAACATTACCCCCCCCTTGAGGAGGGGTCAAAGGACCCCAAAATTCAGACTATCCAAAACAAGGGATACAAAAAAAACACCTGACACACTGGTCTAACAGACAAGAAAACAGAAACAAGCTGTAACAACAGCTTGTAACAGTGCCCTCCCCTTGACGGTGGCCACTGGACAAAAGACAAGGAAAAAAAATATTTTTTTTTCTTTTTTTTAATATATATATCAAGGCAAGAGTCAAAAAATATTTATTTTTCTTCTTCTTCTTCTTCTTCTTCTTCTTCTTCTTCTTCTTCTTTTTACAAAGCTCTTTAGGTCTGACCAAGGTAATTCCCCAAACATTGTCTGAACTGATGGTACCACCCAGCAAGGCTGTGTTCAAATCAGAAATGGGTTTCTTACCCTTGGGAACTGAACTTTCAGGCAAAGTACTATTATTAGAAGAAGAGAGAAAAGCACATCCTGCAGTCAAAACAACGGGTTGAGACTCTTGTGCCAAGTCTACAGTATCCGGTGAACTCTCAGCAGACAAGATGAGTGACCTAGAGAAACCTGAACCAATTTCTTTGGAACCATATCTTTTAATAATTGCATCACTGAATGCTGGGGGATTCTGAAGAATGGGATCTTCAGCTTTCATTAGGCTGGTCGCCCACTCAAAAGGCTCTCCTCTAAAGGAATAAATCAGATAGCGCACAAGGTTCTCTGAAGTGATGCCCAGAAATGGTCTAGATAACATAATGATGTAATAGTGTTTGTAAAGCGCCAGAAATTGGACTAAGTCCCCATCAAAGATTATGGATGTTGAGATATCAACAGAGTCAGGATCTGTTTCCTTCCCATCTGACTGACTAAAGTGCTTTGCTAGGACCTGGTCACTATTGACCTTACTCGAGGCTGAGACTCTCTGAACCCCACCTGGGGCAGTGACTTTCTGAACCCCACCCGGGGCAGTGACTTTCTGAACCCCACCCGGGGCAGTGACTTTCTGAACCCAACCCGGGGCAGTGACTTTCTGAACCCCACCAGGGGCAGTGACTTTCTGAACCCCACCCGGGGCAGTGACCTTCGGGAACCCCGCTGGGGTCAGCACCTCGGATTCTTTTACTGGGACCGAGCCGTCGGCCTCCCCCACTGGGACCGAGCCATCGGCCTCCCTCACTGGGACCGAGCCATCGGCTTCCCTCACTGGGACCGAGCCATTGGCCTCGCTCTCTGAGTCGATAATTATCGAAACTCCTTCCGGGACTATGACTTCCGGGACTTTTGCTGAAGCTATAACCTTCAGAACCTCCACTAATGCTATGCCTCTTAAGTTCTTTCCTGGGGAAGCGACCTCTAGACCCTTCTTTGAGGCTGCGTCTCTCGAGACCCCACTTGGGGATATTACTTCAAAGATCCCTTCTGGGGTTTTGCTTCTCGAGTTCCCTTCTAGAACTATGGTTTTAGACACCTTCTCTGGAGTTGCGCTTTTCAAGTCTCTACCTGGGGTAACAGCTTCTGAGACCCCTTCTGGTATTGACACCTGAGCTATAATATTCGATGTCCCTCTATAACCTAGAGCATCGGGTACCACTCCAGGACTCTGGGCATCGGGTACCACTCCAGGACTCTGGGCAGCGGGTACCGCTCCAGGACTCTGGGCATCGGGTACCGCTCCAGGATTCTGGGCATCGGGTACCGCTCCAGGACTCTGGGCATCGGGTACCGCTCCAGGACTCTGGGCAGCGGGTACCGCTCCAGGACTCTGGGCATCGGGTACCGCTCCAGGATTCTGGGCATCGGGTACCGCTCCAGGACTCTGGGCATCGGGTACCACTCCAGGACTCTGGGCATCGGGTACCGCTCCAGGACTCTGGGCATCGGGTACCGCTCCAGGACTCTGGGCATCGGGTACCGCTCCAGGACTCTGGGCATCGGGTACCGCTCCAGGACTCTGGGCACCGGGCACCACTCCAGGAACCTGGGCATCGGGCACCACTCCAGGAATCTGGGCATCGGGCACCACTCCAGGAACCTGGGCATCGGGTACCACTCCAGGAACCTGGGCATCGGGCACCACTCCAGGGGCTTGCAACTCTGCTTCAACAGGAACCTCAAGAGAGGAGAGAAACATTCTCCTTTGGTTCCTGAATCTATAATGGGGCTCCCTAGCCCAAGGACCCCAATTATAGGACAGAGTGCTTTTAAGTGTGGGTTGTGTGAAAAGTACCTCTGCCACAGTAGAGACAGGAGTAGGTCTTGTGTCCTGACTAAACTTGGCCAGAGGGCAGGACTTGTCGCCACACTTTGGCTTGCGCAACTCACAGGTCTGCAAATAGTGGCCTAAACCCCCACAATATAAGCATAAATCTAAGTTTCTGCGACGCAGACGCTCCTCTTCTGAGAGCCTGGGCCGCAGAAAACTTTCAAACTTTTTCTCTCTAATTAAACCTGAGGATTCTCTTGTCACCATATTGTGAGTAAGAGTCTCTTTAGAGGTAGATGAACTCTCAATAACTTCTGGCAAGATAGGCAAAATTTTAGTCAGAAGGTTTTGCAGTTGCTTTAAGGATTGCAGCAAAACTTCCAGTCGCTCAGGTCTCAAAGCACTGAAAGCAGAGTTCAGGGCTGAGAGAGATGCTTGCAGGGCTTGCATAGTAGGCATAGGAGGATTTCAAAACTAGACAAGACAAGACTAGTCACGATTTTTAAACTAGACAAGACAAGACTAGACACGATTTTTAAACACCGGACTGGATTTTAAATACCGGACTGGATTCTAAACACCGGACTGGATTCTAAACACCGGACTGGATTCTGCACACTGAATTCTAGGCAGGACTGGATTCTAAACACCGGACTGGATTCTGGACTTGACACTGGACCAAAAAAGAAAAAACTACTATTTAGCTTTGTTTCTTTTTTGTTGTATGGCTGGTGATAATGTTAGGTTCCTGGTGCTCAGAACAAGGGAGATGTTGCGTAGTGAGTCCTGAGCACCAGAACGTGACGCTGAAACAAGATGTGGTGTGGAAATAGCCCCTAGCACCCTACCTCCGTTGTTTTACCCGTGTGGTCAGTTCACGCCTGCATGACTATGGTTTCTTGGGCCCATGGCAGCCGCGTTTGAAGGGCGGATTAGGTCTGCCCAACTCCGATGCCCCCGCAGGTCTTAAAGGGAGACAAAGCGTGAACTGAGACAGGGTAATAACAAGGGGACCTCTAACTGAAACAACCAAAGCCAGGGGCTACTGACTAGCCTAAAACTAAATGTATGTGCGGCTTGCCGCCAAAGGAAAAGAACAACCAAAGGAAATGCTGTCCACACGCCGACACAATACTTTTGTGTACCGGCGGTGACAGCATAAGCAGAGCCCTCTGCAAAACACCAGTAACTAAATATAACAAAGGAATACAGCGGCCTAGGCCGACGGACGCGGCAAAGCCGCTACTCACAGAATCGGTACAAATAATGGCAAATGGACAGGAACCCCCAATGCTGCCGACACAGACTCTCAGAACTGGAGGACAGGCAGAATCCCAAACGACAGACTGGTGGACACCAAGAAGCCAGAAACTCGACCAGGCACAGGCAAAGCCACAGGACTTCTGGACAGGAATGCTTCACGGCAGGACACGGAATCAGACACAGGAACTGACACAGGAATCGACACAGGAACCGACACTGGAAGCAGCTAGACAGACACTGCTAGACAGGAGTTCAGGCACTGGCAGGGACTAGCTCAGAACTCAAGAACTCTGGAACCCAGGAAATCTAGAAATATCACCAGCGTCTGTGAATTGCACTCAGCCAGCATATAACAGAGAGGCCTAATTAATTATGTCGTGCAGCTGCCCCGTTGCATGACTCCAAACTGACAAGATGCAATTAGCAGACAGGTGAGACCAACCACATGGAAACAGGCTGCAATTACACAGACTCACCACTGACAGCAAACAAATATCTTCTAAACCAGAGCAACAGGAAATCCTGGCCTGCAAGAGAACTATAACATAAAATAGGAATGAACCACTACCTGTGGTTCATAACAGTATCCTCTCCTTATAGGTGAGCTCCGAGCACCCCATGACACCCACGGGGAACATAAACAGAAGTATTACATAAAATACATAACCAAAATGAAACATATGAATGAGCCACAGCCGTGGCTCATAATAGTTGTCTGCCTGAAAAACGCTCCATATCTGTGCACAGTGTGCTGCATATATCTGTGTTCACACTGCTTTATTGTGGGGACTGGGGACCACCAGTATATTATATAGGAGGAGTACAGTGCAGAGTTTTGCTGACCAGTTACCACCAGTATACGTTGTCTGCCTGAAAAACACTCCATATCTGTGCTCAGTGTGCTGCATATATCTGTGCTCACACTGCTTTATTGTGGGGACTGGGGACCACCAGTATATTATATCGGAGGAGTACAGTGCAGAGTTTTGCTGACCAGTGACCACCAGTATACGTTGTCTCCCTGAAAAACACTCCATATCTGTGCTCAGTGTGCTGCATATATCTGTGCTCACACTGATTTATTGTGGGGACTGGGGACCACCAGTATATTATATAGGAGGAGTACAGTGCAGAGTTTTGCTGACCAGTGACCACCAGTATACGTTGTCTGCCTGAAAAACACTCCATATCTGTGGTCAGTGTGCTGCATAAATCTGTGCTCACACTGCTTTATTGTGGGGACTGGGGACCACCAGTATATTATATAGGAGGAGTACAGTACAGAGTTTTGCTGACCAGTGACCACCAGTATTATATGTTTATCTATTACTGGCATATAATTCCACACAGTAAAAAATGTAGAACAAAAATGTGGAGGGTAAAATAGGGAAATATCATGATCCACTTCCACCTCGTGCTGAAGCTGCTGCCACTAGTCATGGCCGAGACGATGAAATGCCATCAACGTCGTCTGCCAAGGCTGATGCACAATGTCATAGTAGAGAGCATGTAAAATCCAAAAAAATAAAGCTCAGTAAAATGACCCAAAAATCTAAATCAAAATCATCTGAGGAGAAGCGTAAACTTGCCAATGTGCTATTTACGACACGGAGTGGCAAGGAACGGCTGAGGCCCTGGCCTATGTTCAAGGCTAGTGGTTCAGCTTCACCTGAGGATGGAAGCAGTCATCCTCCTGCTAGAAAACTTAAAAGAGTTAAGATGGCAAAAGCACAGCAAAGAACTGTGCGTTCTTCTAAATCACAAATCCCCAAGGAGAGTCCAATTGTGTCGGTTGCGATGCCTGACCTTCCCAATACTGGACGGGAAGAGGTTGCGCCTTCCACCATTTGCACGCCCCCTGCAAGTGCTGGAAGGAGCACCCGCAGTACAGTTCCTGATAGTCAAATTGAAGATGTCACTGTTGAAGTACACCAGGATGAGGCTATGGGTGTTGCTGGCGCTGGGGAGGAAATTGACAAGGAGGATTCTGATGGTGATGTGGTTTGTTTAAGTCAGGCACCCGGGTAGACACCTGTTGTCCGTGGGAAGAATATGGCCATTGACATGCCTGGTCAAAATACATAAAAAATCACCTCTTCGGTGTGGAATTATTTCAACAGAAATGCGGACAACTGGTGTTAAGCCGTGTGTTGCCTTTGTCAAGCTGTAATAAGTAGGGGTAAGTACGTTAACCACCTAGGAACATCCTCTCTTATACGTCACCTGGACCGCATTCATCAGAAGTCAGTGACAAGTTCAAAAACTTTGGATGACAGCGGAAGCAGTCCACTGACCACTAAATCCCTTCCTCTTGTAACCAAGCTCCTGCAAACCACACCACCAACTCCCTCAGTGTCAATTTCCTCCTTACACAGGAAAGCCAATAGTGCTGCAGGCCATGTCACTGTCAAGTCTGACGAGTCCTCTCCTGCCTGGGATTCCTCCGATGCATCCTTGAGTGTAAAGCCTACTGCTGCTGGCGCTGCTGTTGATGCTGCTGGATGTTGATCGGCATCCCAGAGGGGAAGTCGGAAGACCACTTGTACTACTTCCAGTAAGCAATTGACTGTCCAACAGTCCTTTGCGAGGAAGATGAAATATCACAGCAGTCATCCTGCTGCAAAGCGGATAACTCAGGCCTTGGCAGTCTGGGCGGTGAGAAACGTGTTTCCGGTATCCACCGTTAATTCACAGGCAACTAGAGACTTGATTGATGTACTGTGTCCCCAGTACCAAATACCATCTAGGTTCCATTTCTCTAGGCAGGCGATACCGAAAATGTACACAGACCTCAGAAAAAGAGTCACCAGTGTCCTAAAAAATGCAGTTGTACCCAAAGTCCACTTAACCACGGACATGTGGACAAGTGGAGCAGGGCAGACTCAGGACTATATGAGTGTGACAGCCCACTGGGTAGATGTATTGCCTCCCGCAGCAAGAACAGCAGCAGCGGCACCAGTAGCAGCATTTCGCAAATGCCAACTCGTTCCTAGGCAGGCTACGCTTTGTATCACCGCTTTCCATAAGAGGCACACAGCTGACAACCTCTTACGGAAACTGAGGAACATCATCGCAGATTGGCTTACCCCAATTGGACTCTCCTGGGGATTTGTGACATCGGACAACGCCACCAATATTGTGCGTGCATTACATGTGGGCAAATTCCAGCACGTACCATGTTTTGCACATACTGTACATTGAATTTGGTGATGCAGAATTATTTAAAAAATGACAGGGGCATGCATGAGATGCTGTCGGTGGCCCGAAGAATTGCGGGCCCCTTTCGGCATTCAGCCACCGCGTGCCGAAGACTGGAGCACCAGTAAACAGTCCTGAACCTGCCCTGCCATCATCTGAAGCAAGAGGTAGTAACGAGGTGGAATTCAACCCTCTTTATGCTTCAGAGGATGGAGGAGCAGCAAAAGGCCATTCAAGCCTATACAGCTACCTACAATATAGGCAAAGGAGGGGGAATGCACCTGAATCAAGCGCAGTGGAGAATGATTTAAACGTTGTGCAAGGTTCTGTCACCCTTTGAACTTGCCACACGTGAAGTCAGTTCAGACACTGCCAGCCTGAGTCAGGTCATTCCCCTCATCAGGCTTTTGCAGAAGAAGCTGGAGACATTGAAGGAGGAGCTAAAACAGAGCGATTCCGCTAGGCATGTGGTACTTGTGGATGGAGCCCTTAATTCGCTTAACCAGGATTCACGGGTGGTCAATCTGTTGAAATCAGAGCACTACATTTTGGCCACCGTGCTCGATCCTAGATTTAAAGCCTACGTTGTATCTCTCTTTCCGGCAGACACAAGTCTGCAGAGGTTCAAAGACCTGCTGGTGAGAAAATTGTTAAGTCAAGCGGAACGTGACCCGTCAACAGCTCCTCCTTCACATTCTCCTGCAACTGGGGGTGCGAGGAAAAGGCTAAGAATTCCGAGCCCACCCGCTGGCGGTGATGCAGGGCAGTCTGGAGCGAGTGCTGACATCTGGTCCGGACTGAAGGACCTGCCAACGATTACTGACATGTCGTCTACTGTCACTGCTTATGATTCTGTCACCATTGAAAGAATGGTGGAGGATTATATGAGTGACCGCATCCAAGTAGGCACGTCAGACAGTCCGTACTTGTACTGGCAGGAAAAAGAGGCTATTTGGAGGCCCTTGCACAAACTGGCTTTATTTTACCTAAGTTGCCCCCCCTCCAGTGTGTACTCCGAAAGAATGTTTAGTGCAGCCGCTCACCTTATCTGCAATCGGTGTACGAGGTTACTTCCAGAAAATGTGGAGAAGATGATGTTCATCAAAATGAATTATAATCAATTCCTCCGTGGAGACATTCATCAGCAATTACCTCCAGAAAGTACACTGGAACCTGAGATGGTGGATTCCAGTGGGGACGAATTAATAATCTGTGAGGAGGGGGATGTACACAGTGAAAGCGGTGAGGAATCGGAGGATGAGGAGGAGGTGGACATCTTGCCTCTGTAGAGCCAGTTTGTGCAAGAAGAGATTGATTGCTTCTTTTTTGGTGGGGGCCCAAACCAACCAGTCATTTCAGTCACAGTCATGTGGCAGACCCTGTGGCTGAAATGATGGGTTTGTTAAAGTGTGCATGTCCTGTTTATACAACATAAGGGTGGGTGGGAGGGCCCAAGGACAATTCCATCTTGCACCTCTTTTTTCTTTCATTTTTCTTTGCATCATGTGCTGTTTGGGGACTATTTTTTTGAAGTGCCATCCTGTCTGACACTGCATTGCCACTCCTAGATGGGCCAGGTGTTTGTGTCGGCCACTTGGGTCGCTTAGCTTAGTCACACAGCTACCTCATTGTGCCTGTTTTTTTCTTTGCATCATGTGCTGTTTGGGGACAATTTTTTTAAACTGCCATCCTGTCTGACACTGCAGTAACACTCCTAGATGGGCCAGGTGTTTGTGTCGGCCACTTGGGTCGCTTAGCTTAGTCATCCAGCGACTTCGGTGCAAATTTTAGGACTAAAAAAAATATTGTGAGGTGTGAGGTGTTCAGAATAGACTGGAAATGAGTGGAAATTATGGTTATTGAGGTTAATAATACTATGGGATCAAAATGACCCCCCAAATTCTATGATTTAAGCTGTTTTTGAGGGTTTTTTGTAAAAAAACACCCGAATCCAAAACACACCCGAATCCGACAAAAAATTTTCACGGAGGTTTTGCCAAAACGCGTCCGAATCCAAAACACGTCCGCGGAACCGAATCCAAAACCAAAACACAAAACCCGAAAAATGTACGGTGCACATCACTAAATCACATCCACCATCATATTCTGCTGCATTATAGTTCTATAGGCAAGGCTGATATTGCTAGGTAACTACAACCACCAACATATTCTGCTGCATTATACTTCTATAGGCCAGGCTGATATTGCTAGGTAACTACAACCACCAACATATTCTTCTGCATTATACTTCTATAAGTCAGGCTGATATTGCTAGGTAACTACAACCCCCAACATATTCTGCTGCATTATACTTCTATAGGCCAGGCTGAGATTGCTAGGTAACTACAACCACCATCATATTCTGCTGCATTACACTTCTATAGGCCAGGCTGATATTGCTAGGTAACTACAACCACCAACATATTCTGCTTCATTATACTTCTATAGGCCAGACTGATATTGCTAGGTAACTACAACTACCAACATATACTGCTGCATTATACTTCTATAGGCCAGGCTGATATTGCCAGGTAACTACAACCACCAACATAGTCTGCTGCATTATACTTCTATAGGATAGGCTGATATTGCCAGGTAACTACAACCACCAACATTTTCTGCTGCATTATACTTCTATAGGCCAGGCTGATATTGCCAGGTAACTACAACCACCAACATATTCTGCTGCATTATACTTCTATAGGATAGGCTGATATTGCTAGGTAACTACAACCACCAACATTTTCTGCTGCATTATACTTCTATAGGCCAGGCTGAGATTGCTAGGTAACTACAACCACCAACATATTCTGCTGCATTATACTTCTATAGGCCAGGCTGATATTGCTAGGTAACTACAACCACCAACATATTCTGCTGCATTATACATCTATAGGTCAAACTGAAATTGCTAGGTAACTACTACCACCAACATATTCTGCTGCATTATACTTCTATAGGCCAGGCTGATATTGCTAGGTAACTACAACCACCAACATATTCTGCTGCATTATACATCTATAGGTCAAACTGAAATTGCTAGGTAACTACTACCACCAACATATTCTGCTGCATTATATTTCTATAGGTCAGACTGAGATTGCTAGGTAATACAAATCTCCTATATAATAGCCCTATTCTGTGACCTTGTGATTCATTTGCTAATGCTGGGCGGAGTCACAACAGTGGGCGGAGTTATTCAAATGAGTCACAGAGATCTGGCCAAATCTACAGGAGACTAGGAGCAGAAGCAGATAGCATGGGCATTGGGCATGTCACAGGCAGGGGTGCAGACCTCCCAGCTTTCTGCAGGAGCTTTCTCCAGGCAGAAGGAGGGAAACACTCGGCGAAAAGGGGGCGTGGCTTCACGGGAGGGTCCCCGTTTTCGTCAGTGAGGGGGCATGCCCAGCGCTCTGTGAGCTGCTGGCATGCCCCCAGGGGCTGATTATGAGTCCGGGGGGCCCAGGGCACTTGAGACAGGGGAGCCCTATCTCATTGCTGTGCCTGCTGGGGGTTGGGGGCGTGGCCTAATCGCGGCCCGCGCGGCCACGCCCCCTTATGCAAATTCCGATTTGTTTTTATTTTTTTTATGGGATTTTGGCCCCTCAGCTAGGGGTAAATCCAGAGGAGGTGGTCGCTCCCCCTACACACCCGCACAGGGAGAAGAAAGCAGGGAGACTGCTGCCTCCCTGCAACACCACAGACCTGCCAATATGCAGCAGCGTGTGCTGACTGTAGTACAATGCTGCCACTGTTGCTGGCAGGACGGGGGGGGGGAGCTTCTGAGCTGGGACAGAGCTACTCCAGCCGGGGGGGCCTCTAAAACTGTGGGGCCAACGGTACGTATCCCCCGCCCCCCCCCCCCCTTAATCCGGCTCTGCTGCTGGAACCCCCCCATTAATCCGTACCCCCTGATGCCCCCTCTCCCTCTGTCTCCACTATTCACCGCTGCTCTGCTAAGCAGAACAGCGAGTACAGGAGCTTTCCAACTGACCCCCCCCACCGCAGGACACTGCGACCCGCGGGTGGGACAGCGGGACAGACCCCAAAAAATGGGACTGTCCCGCGAAAATCGGGACATTTGGGAGGTATGGGGGTGTGTGAGGGGTATGTCATACAGACAGACGGGCACCGGCTCACTGTGTGCTTGACCCCCCACATCGGCATACTCAGCAGGGTCTCTCTGGTGCGGAGGAGCGTCACTTTCTGACACACTCCACGCTTCTTAGCTGCAGTTTAGTGAGGCACCTGCCGCTGTGCAGGTTCCATACTGCCTCTGTTATCTCCAGCCCCGGCAACCCCACCGCTAGCTGTAGCGCTGCCACCCGCAGTGGAGTGCGCCCAGCTCATTCACACACTTTAGCTGGCGGGTAGCGCTGCAGAAATCCGAGCTGCTTGCAGGCTCTGACCCACTCCTCCCTCCAGCCGCAGCGTCTCCTGGGAGCTAACCAGTCACTCCCAGTCTCCCCTCACCACAGTGCCCGGAAGCCGTGAGGTCCGCGCCACGTGCATGCTATGACCCCCTCCTCCCTCCAGCCGCAGCATCTCCTGTGGGCTAACCAGTTATTTCCAGTCTCACCTTACCACAGTGCCCGGCAGCTGCGCGAGGTCTGCGGTGTGTGACTGAGGAGGGGGGGGAGGGATGCGGACTGGCAGAGAAAGCAGGACTCCAGCCTGAGAGAGTCAGCCATGCCAAGTCTCCAGCAGCAGCAGATCCCAACAGGTTGGAATGGAACAGCAGCAGCCAGCAGCAGTGACTCCGGTAAGACACATCTGTCTGTCACCACTGTTTTGTCCCTAATACCAATCTCTCCCGTGCCCTGTGTTCTGTCATGTCCCTGGCCTTGCCCTGCCACCCTTATTCTGGCCCTTTCACCCTTATCCTGGCCCTGTCACCCTTTTGCTGGCCCTGTTACCCCTATCCTGGCCCTGTCACACCTGTGCTTGCCCTGTGAACCCTATACTGGCCCCGTCACCCCTGTTCTGGTCCTGCCGCCCCTACCCTGGCCCTGTCACCCCTATCCTGTCCCTATCATTTCTGTCCTGGCCCTGTCACCCCTGTCCTGGCCGCGTCACCCCTGTCCTGGCCCCGTCACCCCTGTCCTGGCCCCGTCACCCCTATCCTGGCACCGTCACCCCTGTCCTGGCCCCGTCAACCCTGTACTGACCCTGTCACCCCTGTCCTGGCCCTGTTACTGCATACCCTCCAACTACCTTTGATGGCATGTACAGTACCCGCAGCGCCTCCAGACCTCTCCCCAATGCACCACACCTCCGCACCTTCCCCTCCACCACATGCGGCACTCCACCCCTCCCCCACATGCTGTGCCTCCAGACCCCCTACACCACCCGTGGCTCCCACTCCTCCACCCCTTCACCACCCACAGCACCTCCAGGCCCCTTCCACCATTCACCCCCCTTATACGTCTCCCCCCACACCTGCCCCCCTCCACCCGCAGCATCTGCAGACACCCTCCTCCATCAGCGGTCCCCCCCTCACCCACCCCTCCCTTACCAATGGCAACCCTGCACCTGCCCCTCCACCACCTGCAGCACCTCCGGACCTCCTTTCCCATCCGCCGCAACACCCGTACCTGCCCCTACCCTACCCATGGTGCCTGCGGTCCCCTACCCAACCCCCGGCACACCCGTCCCTTCCCATCCCACAGCACCTCCGGAACCCTTCACCCATCCACAACATCCCCACACCTGCCCCTCTCCCACCCGTGGCACCCCTGCCCCTCCCCCACCTGCGGTGCCTCCGGACCCCTCCCCCATCTACATCCCCCACTCCTCTGCCCCTCCCCCACGCGCAGCACCTCCCGAACCTTCCCCATCCGGGCCCCACCCCCACTTCTGCCTCCCCTCCACCCGCAGCATCTACAGACACCATCCGCAGTCCCCCCCGCACCCGCTACATTCTGTACATCGTGCCCTGCAGGTGCTGTTCACGCCGTCGCAAGGGGCTGCGCCTCCTTCACCATCGCACGCCCTTTCATTGTGCAATATTTAACCACTAACAAAGGAATGCAGGTAATACTCCATATAATACAAATATTAAACCCCAGAAAGGCATGCAAGGGTTAAGGGGGCGTAGCCCCTTGCGACGGTGTGAAGAGCGCCCGTAGGGCGCGATAAGGCACCTAGTTTAAACATTATTGCATAGCATCTCATTCTGATGTACTTTACTTGTTTTGAATTGTATAGACCCAGTTGTTTTCTATGTGGTATGCCTGTTTGTTTTTGTAAGATAATTTACTGCCTGGAATTTTAGGGGCTGGGTTGTGGTTGTAGATTCCAAGTATTGGATTCACATGCAGTATTTCTCTACTTAAGTTCTATCCTGTAGGCTTTGCAAAGCTGGTTGGCTGTGCATTTATTATCTAAGTGTGATAAAATTGACACATAACAGCAGCATTCCATCAGCGTTCAGTCAAAGAATAAAAACAGAAAGACACAGTGGTGCAAGTAGAAAAAATGTCTTATAGGTACTGTGGGGGTCATTCCGAGTTGTTCGATCGTTGCTGATTTTCACAACGGAGCGATTAAGGCTAAAATGCGCATGCGCATGGTACGCAGTGCGCATGCGCTAAGTATTTTACCACAAAACTTAGTAGATTTACTCACGTCCGAACGAAGAATTTTCATTGTTGAAGTGATCGTAGTGTGATTGACAGGAAGTGGGTGTTTCTGGGCGGAAATTGGACGTTTTCTGGGAGTGTGCGGAAAAACGCAGGCGTGTCAGGGAAAAACGCGGGAGTGTCTGGAGAAATGGGGGAGTGGCTGGCCGAACGCAGGGCGTGTTTGTTACGTCAAACCAGGAACGAAATGGCCTGAGCTGATCGCAATCTGTGAGTAGGTCTGGAGCTACTCAGAAACTGCTAAGAATTTTCTATTCGCAATTCTGCTAATCTTTCATTCGCTATTCTGCTATGCTAAGATACACTCGCAGAGGGCGGCGGCCTTGAGTGTGCAATGCTGCTAAAATCTGCTAGCGAGTGAACAACTCGGAATGACCCCCTGTGTGCGCGCGCCGAATGGCCAAATGCCACATCGGGCATGGCCACTGAAAATGGGGTCATGATACACATATGAGGGGACCAGATACACTTATGACACCAATAGTGCCAGATACACATATGCCCCCACAGTGCCAGATACGATCCCACCGTGCCAGAGATGCTCCTACAGTGCCAGTTGCACAAATGCCCCACGGTGATAGATAGATAAATGCCCCCAGTAGTGCCATATACTGTATGCCCCCACAATTCTAGATACACATTTCCCCAGAGTGTCAGATACACATTGCCCCAGAGTGTCAGATACACATATGCCCCCACAGTGCCAGATATGCCAACAGTGCCAGATATGCTCCCACAGTGCCAGATACACATGCCCCCACAGTGCCAGATATGCCCCCACAGCGCCAGATACACTTTCCCCAAGAGTGCCAGATATGCCCCCACAGTGCTAGATACACTTTCCCCAAGAGTGCCAGATATGCCCCCACAGTGCTAGATACACTTTCCCCAAGAGTGCCAGATATGCCCCCACAGTGCTAGATATGCCCCCAATGCCAGATTTGCCCCAACAGTGCAACTTACCGTTGTTGCTGCTGCCTGGGGCTGGCACTATCTTCTGCTGGGAAGAGGAGAGCGCAGCACGTGCTCCTCCTGTCCTATAAGGCCTGCTGAACTGGCGCCAGTCCGCGAGCCAATCTCCTGATTGGCTGCCGGTCTGCGAGCTCTGATTTAATAGCACGGACATACCTGACTTGGACATCACAAAACCATCCATTTTACCAAGACAGCTTTTACCTGTTTTTTTTATTGTTATTTAGTTTTCAGGTTAAAAGGGACAACAATGTCTCCCAACAACGAGGAGAGAATATATTCGTAAATCTACGTAACATATAGATCAGAAGTGTAACATGTATTTTTGTATTTTGTTTTCTATGCACAGCTGCACCAATGTAATTTTACCTACAAACACCTTACAGTCCTTTCTGAATTACCATTGCTTTTTTACCTTCACTCACAATCCTCTTATTTCTTACAGTCCAAATACATTTCTGCATCCACTTTATCTCTGCTTTTGATTTACTTCAAACTAAATCTACACCCATTGAGCTTACACTGCTTTTCTCACCTGCATTTCTGCAATTCTTCTGCTCTGATTCCCTTACAGTCTCCTCTCCTACTTCCACTTTCCCTCAACCTATTTACCTACTTAACACTATGTCAAGGCTTTCTTCTACTCCCCACATCACTCAGTGTCTACCTAATCATGTATCTTACCCACTGTTCACACCCTTATCCTTCCCCCCTAATCTCCTACACCTCCTCCTCTCTCCCCTCCTCTGTATCCCCTCCACCCCTCTGTTTCCTTCCCCTCCTTTCCTGTTACCCCACTTTCATTCACCTCTGCCCCATGGTCCTACTACCCCATGACTCAGCCCTGCTCCCTCCATTCACTGTCATCTACCTACACCCCCATCTACATCACACTGAACTCCCTCCCTGCCCACCTCCTGCAGTTTCCCCTCCTAGCTCAGACACCTGCACCATCACTACTCTCTCATCATCCTTACCTTCAAAGTTAATCTCACCTCATCGCTACAGCAACCCTGATAATCTCATTCACATCTCTCCCACAGACTCCTATCCCCTCTCCTGTGCCCTGTGGAATGCCAGATCTGTTTGTAACAAACCGGTCCCCACTCATGACCTTTTCATTTCCAACTCCCTGCACCTACTAGCCATTACTGATCCCTGGACTATGCCCTCAGACACTACTTCTCCTGCTTCTAGCTCTGCTGGGGGCCTCGCATTCACGCACACACACACCAGACCTGGGAGTCGCCATGGGGGTGGTGTTGGAATCCTTTTATTTTCTAGTTACTCCTACAAACTCATACCACCAGAACCGTCCCTTACATTCTCCACATTTGAGGTCCATACTATACGCCTCTTCCAACTAGTCTATCTTAGAGTAGCTGTCATTTATCCCCCTTCCTGGCATTGCCTCCAAATTCAATGACAACTTTGCTTCCGGGCTTCCTCACTTCCTCTCTTCTGACATTCCCTCCATTATCCTAGGAGATTTCAACATCCCTATAGATATCCCCACACAATCCCTTGCCTGTAAACTCCTTAACCTCACCTCTTCACTTGGTCTCTCCCAGTGGACCTCCTCACCCTCCCATGTGAATGGGTGCTCACTGGATCTGGTCTTCACTCACCGTTGTGAAATTTCTGACTTTTCCAACTCCCCATTTCACCTCTCTGACCATCACCTGCTCTCCTTTAACCTATCTCTCTCTGCTTCCCCATCTCTACCTCCTAAGGCTACCATCACTAAGCGTAACATTAAAGCTAATGACACCACATTCCTATCCTCCCTGTTTGACTCACTTCTCTCTCCTATTCTCTCTCATGCCCTGAACAAGCCACTTCCATATAAAATGCATCCCTTACTTCTGCTCTTGACTCTGTCGCTCCACCAACCAGTATTCACCCTCGCAAATTAACACCTCAACTAGAGATGTGCACCGGAAATTTTTCGGGTTTTGTGTTTTGGTTTTGGATTCCGTTCAGCGGCCGTGTTTTGGATTCGGACGCGTTTTGGCAAAACCTCACTGAAATTTTTTTGTCGGATTCTGGTTTTTTTTTCCAAAAAACCCTCAAAAACAGCTTAAATCATAGAATGTGGGGGTAATTTTGATCCCATAGTATTATTAACCTCAATAACCAGAATTTCCACTCATTTCCAGTCTACTCTGAACACTTCACACCTCACAATTTATTTCTAGTCCTAAAATTTGCACAGAGGTCGCTGGATGACTAAGCTAAGCGACCCAAGTGGGTGGCACAAACACCTGGCCCATCTAGGAGTGTCACTGCAGTGTCAGACAGGATGACACTTAAAAAAATTAGCCCCAAACATCACATGATGCAGAGATAAATAAAAAAAAAGAGGTGCAAGATGGAATTGTCCTTGGGCCCTCTCACCCACCCTTATGTTGTATAAACAGGACATGCACACTTTAACAAACCCATCATTTCAGCCACAGGGTCTGCCACATGACTGTGGCTGAAATGACTGGTTGGTGTGGGCCCCCACCAAAAAAGAAGCAATTAATCTCTCCTTGCACAAACTGGCTCTACAGAGGCAAGATGTCCACCTCCTCCTCATCGTCCGATTCATCACCCCTTTCACTGTGTACATCCCCCTCCTCACAGATTATTAATTCGTCCCCACTGGAATCCACCATCTCAGGTCCTTGTGTACTTTCTGAAGGCAATTGCTGGTGAATGTCTCCACAATGGATTTGATTATAATTAATTTTGATGAACATCATCTTCTCCACATTTTCTGGAAGTAACCTCGTACGCCGATTGCTGACAAGGTGACCGGCTGCACTAAACACTCTTTTGGAGTACACACTGGAGGGGGGGGGGGGGGGGGCAACTTAGGTAAAATAAAGCCAGTTTGTGCAAGGGCCTCCAAATTACCTCTTTTTCCTGCCAGTATACGTACGGACTGTCTGACGTGCCTACTTGGATGTGGTCACTCATATAATCCTCCACCATTCTTTCAATGGTGACAGAATCATATGCAGTGACAGTAGACGACATGTTAGTAATCGTTGGCAGGTCCTTCAGTCCAGACCAGATGTCAGCACTCGCTCCAGACTGCCCTGCATCACCGCCAGCGGGTGGGCTCGGAGTTCTTATCCTTTTCCTCGCAGCCCCAGTTGCGGGAGAATGTGAAGGAGGAGCTGTTGACGGGTCACGTTCCGCTTGACTTGACAAGTGTCTCAACAGCAAGTCTTTGAACATGTGCAGACTTGTGTCTGCCGGAAAGAGAGATACAACGTAGGCTTTAAACCTAGGATCGAGCATGGTGGCCAAAATGTAGTGCTCTGATTTCAAGATTGACCACCCGTGAATCCTGGTTAAGCAAATTAAGGGCTCCGTCCACAAGTCCAACATGCCTAGCGAAATCGCTCCATTATAGCTCCTCCTTCAATCTCTCCAGCTGCTTCTGCAAAAGCCTGATGAGGGGAATGACCTGACTCAGGCTGGCAGTGTCTGAACTGACTTCACGTGTGGCAAGTTCAAAGGGTTGCAGAACCTTGCACAACGTTGAAATCATTCTCCACTGCGCTTGAGTCAGGTGCATTCCCCCTCCTTTGCCTATATCGTAGGCAGATGTATAGGCTTGAATGGCCTTTTGCTGCTCATTCATCCTCTGAAGCATATAGAGGGTTGAATTCCACCTCGTTACCACCTCTTGCTTCAGATGATGGCGGGGCAGGTTCAGGACTGTTTGCTGGTGCCCCAGTCTTTGTTACGCGGTGGCTGAATGCCGAAAGTGGCCCGCAATTCTTCGGGACACCGACAGCATCTCTTAAAAGCCCCTGTCGTTTTTTAAAAAATTCTGCACCACCAAATTCAATGTTTGTGCAAAACATGGGATGTGCTGGAATTTGCCCACATGTAATGCACACACAATATTGGTGACGTTGTCCGATGTCACAAATCCCCAGGAGAGTCCAATTGGGGTAAGCCATTCTGCGATGATGTTCCTCAGTTTCCGTAAGAGGTTGTCAGCTGTGTGCCTCTTATGGAAAGTGGTGATACAAAGCGTAGCCTGCCTAGGAACGAGTTGGCGTTTGCGTGATGCTGCTACTGGTGCCGCCGCTGCTGTTCTTGCTGCGGGAGTCAATACATCTACCCAGTGGGCTGTCACAGTCATATAGTCCTGAGTCTGCCCTGCTCCACTTGTCCACATGTCCGTGGTTAAGTGGACATTGGGTACAACTGCATTTTTTAGGACACTGGTGAGTCTTTTTCTGAGGTCTGTGTACATTCTCGGTGTCGCCTGCCTAGAGAAGTGGAACCTAGATGGTATTTAGTACCGGGGACACAGTACCTAAAGCAATTCTCTAATTCCCTGTGAATTAACGGTGGATACCGGACACAGGTTTAACTCCAACACAGCTGCCAAGACCTGAGTTATCCGCTTTGCAGCAGGATGACTGCTGTGATATTTCATCTTCCTTGCAAAGGACTGTTGGACAGTCAATTGCTTACTGGAAGTAGTACAAGTGGTCTTCCGACTTCCCCTCTGGGATGACAATCGACTCCCAGCAGCATCAACAGCAGCGCCAGCAGCAGTAGGCGTTACACTCAAGGATCTATCGGAGGAATCCCAGTTAGGAGAGGACTCATCAGACTTGCCAGTGACATGGCCTGCAGGACTATTGGCGTTCCTGTCTAAGGAGGAAATTGACACTGAGGGAGTTGGTGGGGTGGTTTGCGTGAGCTTGGTTACAAGAGGAAGGGATTTACTGGTCAGTGGACTGCTTCCGCTGTCACCCAAAGTTTTTGAACTTGTCAATAACTTCTGATGAATGCACTCCAGGTGACGTATAAGGGAGGATGTTCCTAGGTGGTTAACGTCCTTACCCCTACTTATTACAGCTTGACAAAGGCAACACACGGCTTGACACCTGTTGTCCGCATTTCTGTTAAAATAATTCCACACCGAAGAGGTGATTTTTTTTTTTGTAATTTGACCAGGCATGTTAATGGCCATATTCATCCCACGGACAACAGGTGTCTCCCCGGGTGCCTGACTTAAATAAACCACCTCACCATCAGAATCCTCCTTGTCAATTTCCTCCTCAGCGTCAGCAACACCCATATCCTCATCCTGGTGTACTTCAACAGTGACATCTTCAATTTGACTATCAGGATTTGGACTGTGGGTGCTTCTTCCAGCACTTGCAGGGGGCGTGCAAATGGTGGAAGGTGCCACCTCTTCCCGTCCAGTGTTGGGAAGGTCAGTCATCGCAACCGACACAATTGGACTCTCCTTGGGGATTTGTGATTTAGAAGAACGCACAGTTCTTTTCTGTGCTTTTGCCATCTTAACTCTTTTCAGTTTTCTAGCGGGAGGATGAGTGCTTCCATCCTCATGTTTAGCTGAACCACTAGCCATGAACATAGGCCATGGCCTCAGCCGTTCCTTGCCACTCCGTGTCGTAAATGGCACATTGGCAAGTTTACGCTTCTCCTTAGACTCTTTTAATTTAGATTTTTGGGTAATTTTAATGAACGTTAGTTTTTTGGATTTTACATGCTCTCTACTATGACACTGGGCATTGGCCTTGGCAGACGACGTGGATGGCATTTCATCGTCTCGGCCATGACTAGTGGCAGCAGCTTCAGCACGAGGTGGAAGTGGATCTTGATCTTTCCCTATTTTACCCTCCACATTTTTGTTCTCCATTTTTTAATGTGTGGAATTATATGCCATTAATATATCAATAGCAATGGCCTACTGTACTGTACTATATATGTATACTGCTGGTCACCAACATGCTGCACTGTCCTACTGTATACTACTCACAATAATGCAGCACAGAGATACTATACTTGACACAGAGCTGCAAGATACAGCAATGGCATACTGTACTGTACTATTTGTATACTGCTGGTCACCAAAATGCTGCACTGTCCTACTATATACTGCTCACAATAATGCAGCACAGAGATAGTATACTTGACACACAGCTGCAAGATACAGCAATGGCCTACTGTACTGTACTATATATGTATACTGCTGGTCACCAAAATGCTGCACTGTGCTACTATATATTGCTCACAATAATGCAGCACAGCGATAGTATACTTGACACAGAGCTGCAAGATACAGCAATGGCCTACTGTACTGTACTACTATAATTATATACTGGTGGTACCCAGTCCCCACAATGCAGCACACTGAGCACAGATATTTGCAGCACACTGAGCACAGATATGGAGCGTTTTCAGGCAGAGAATGTAGATATTTTCAGCACACTGAGCACAGATATTTGCAGCACATGGAGCACAGATTACAGAGCTTTTCAGGGAGAGAATGCAGCCACGTCCTCTCTGTTCAATCTCCAATGCACGAGTGAAAATGGCGGTGACGCGCGGCTCTTTATATAGAATACGAATCTTGCGAGAATCCGACAGCGGGATGATGACGTTCGGGCGCGTTCGGGTTAACCGAGCAAGGCGGGAAGATCCAAGGCTGCCTCGGAGCCGTGTAAGATAGGTGAAGTTTGGGGGGGTTCGGATCTTGGAGAACCGAACCCGCTCATCTCTAACCTCAAACCTGGTACACCAAAAGAACCAGATATCTGCAAAAATCACCTCCCGTACTGCTGAACGACACTGGAGGAAATCACGCTCTAAGGTGGACTTCCTCCATTTCAAATTTATGCTCTCATCCTTCAGCTGCCCTTTCCCTTGCTAGACAGTCATACTGCAAGAACCTCATCTCCTCCCAGTCTTCCAAACCCCGGCGCCTCTTTGCCACTCTCAACTCACTCCTCTGCCCACCTCCACCTCGTTTCCCCTCCTCACTCTCTGCTCTTGACTTTGACACTTATTTCACATCCAAAATTGTCTCCATACATCAGGACATCACATCACACCAGACCATTAGCAACCAGCCTTCTCCCATCCCTTACCACCCCTCCGCATTACTCTCACCAACTCTGACATCTTTCTCCCATGTATCTGGTGAGGAAGTCATGGCCCTCATTTGTTCCTCTCTCCTCACCACCTTCCCACTTGACTCTATCACCTCCAGCCTCCTCCATTACCGCTCTCCTTCTGCCTGTTCCCATCTTTTACACCTTCTCAATCTCTGCCTCCCATCAGGCACTGTCCCTTGTGCCTTCAAGCATGCACTCATCTCTCCCATTCTTAAAATACCAACCTTTGATCCAAACTCTCTCTCCAACTACCAACGCATCTCTCTTCTCCCTTTTGCCTCCAAACTCCTTGAGCGTATTGTTTACAACTGCCTTACTTCCTTTCTTTCCTCACACTCACTGCTTGACCCATTCCAGTCTGGCTTCCGTACTCGCCACTCCACTGAAACTGCCCTTACAAAAGTCTGCAATGACCTCCATGCTGCCAAATCTTAGAGCCACTACTCTCTACTTATTCTTGTTGACCACTCTGCTGCTTTTGACACTGTGGACCACCCTCTCTTACTGCAAATCCTTCACTCCATTGGTCTGCATGACACTGCCCTCTCTTGGTTGTCTGCCTACCTCTCTGACCGTTCATTCTCTGTCTCCTCTCATGACTCCACCTCCCCCTCACTTCCACTTACTGTAGGTGTACCCCAAGTTTCTGTCCTTTGTCCTCTCCTTTTCTCTCTATATATACCTCACTAGGAAATCTCATTAGTTCTTTTGATTTCCAATATCATCTCTATGCTGATGACACTCAAATCTACCTTTCCTCACCAAACCTTTCCCCTTCTCTCCTCACTCGAATCTCCAACTGTCTCTCTGCTATCTCTGTTTGGATGTCCCAGCACTTTCGTAAACTTAACATGTCTAAGACCGAGCTGATCATCTTCCCTCCCTCCCACATAACCTCACCTCCCACTATCTCATTGTCTATTGATGGCACTACTATCCTCAAGCCCTCAAGTGCCCTGTCTTGGAGTAATCCTTGAATCCTCATGCTCCTTCAAAGCACACATTCAGCACCTCTCACAAACCTGCCATTTTCATCAAAAAAATATTTCCAGGATCAGTCCGTTTCTGACTCAGGATACTACTAAGACCCTTATCCACTCACTGGTCATCTCCAGACTGGACTACTATAATCTCCTCCTTGCTGGCATTCCTGAAAAATACCTTTCTCCACTCCAATCTATTCTCAATATTGCAGCCTGGATCATTTTCCTCACCAAACGCAGTATGTCCACCTCTCCTCTCTTACAAGACCTTCACTGGCTCCCCTTCCTTTTCAGAATTTATTTCAAGCTTCTTACACTCACATACAAAGCCCTTGCCCACTCTTTTCTCATTTAGATCTCTGACCTTATCTCCTTCTACACTCCCACCCGTCCTCTTCGCTCTGCTAATGCACGCCGACTCTCCTGCCTACTGATTACTTCCTCCCACTCCTACCTCCAAGATTTTTCATGTGCTGCTCCCTTTCTCTGGAATTTCTTACCTCTCCCCCTCTGACTCTCCACCTCCCCACAAAACTTCAAATGGGCTCTCAAGACCCACTTCTTCAGCAAACCCAGCCAAATCTCATCCTAACCCTCTGTTCCACACTCTCTGTGTACCCCGCCTGTGTCACCCCTGCCTATCTACCCCTCATCTTTAGAATGTAAGCTCTCATGAGTAGGGCCCTCTTCCCTCATGTGCTTATCCTTTTTCTTACTTTAATACTCTTCAACTGCACCAAATCCAGCAGTCTTCTGCCACCTTATACTTATTCCAGTGTCATTTGCTGATGTAGCTATGTTTATGTATCCTGTACTTGTCCTATACTGTCATCAACTGTAAGTTGCTGTTTTCCTGTTTTGATTATTTGTTTATGTACATTGTAATTAGGTGCTGCGGAACCCATGTGGTGCGATATAAATAAAGGATAATAATAATAATAATAATAATAATAATTGGGTAGGATAGGTTATGAAGGTTATGGGGATGTTTCTGGAATCTCAAGCTTGTCTGAAGAGGTGAATTTTCAAGGAACACTTGAAGGTTTGGAGACTAGAGGAGAGTCTTATTGTGCATGGGAGGGCATTCCACAGAGTGGTAGCAGCCTGAAAAAAGGCCTGTTATCATGAGTGAGAGCAAGTAATGAGTGCAGATGAGAGATGCAGATGCAGAAAGGTTAAGTAGGGAGATATTTTGAGATGAGTGAAGAGATGTATGTTGGTAAAATTTGGTTATTGGCCTTATGTCTAAGTAAAAGTATTTTAGTTGAATACGGTAGAATACTGGTAACCAATAGAGGGACCGACAGCGCGGATTAGCAGACGATGAATGGATGGCAAGCCTCACAGCTGCATTTAAAACATACAACTTGCCCAATGTAACAGGATAACACTTTTCACACACTAATTTCTTTAACACTATTTCTCCATTTTTGTATCACCTTCTTAATAGCTTTGGCTTCCTAACACTAATTTATTAACACTTTAGTTTTTTCACTGGTATGCTGCCCTGGGCTTTCTGGCTTATGCTGGTGTTTTGGGGTGCCACACCCTGCACCTAGATATAGTGCTAGGGACCCCAAATATACAGAGATGCCTTGATGCGGCTTTGGGGCTTATTCATACAGTATGTAACCGAGATCTCTGAAGTCTAATACTGTGTGGGATTTACATCTGGTTACTGTTATCATTCCGGGTGCTGGAGGAAACAAAATGCCTTTTTTTTCTTTCAATGTAACAGGATGCAAGTTGTAAACTTGCACACAATTACTTAAAAAAACTCACAAAAAAATAGACCAGCTTCAGGCTGGAGAGTTTGACTGAAGCATGAACAGATCAGTGAGATCAGTACATGATTCATTATGTAAAAGTTAAAAATCAGAAAAAAATGTCACCCCCCAAAAAATAAAAAATAAAAAGCATAACCAGCTCGGGTTCTTGTAGCCGTCCCTGGTTCTAAAAGTATGGGGAACAAAACAAGTAGGGGGTCCCTTGTATTCTTAGAACCAGCACCGGGGTCCATTAGCAGGGGGTAATACCACAGCCAGTGGACACACCTTATGGGGTCCCATGGCCAAAGCACAAACCCCCCAACTAGTATAGTAAGGTGTGAGTGTGAGTGTACTGTATGTATTAAACTTGTACTATTGATGGTGTGTGTGTGTCTTTTTTCATATTTCTTTTACAGAAGGACTACAGGTGCCAGTGGGACCTTTAATGCAGCGCATGCTGACACTTTTGGTTCTCCAAGTGTCAGAATGCAGGATAGGCTTGCTGGGACCATTAGTCACCCTATCAAAGACATTATTAATCTATTTTTAACACAAATATACTTTCAACACTACATCCACTGCCCAGGGGTACTGGGGATAGCCCAGGGCTTCAGACTAGGCCTTTGATGCCCTGGAGGGGGAGGACCCCTTTATTGGGGGGACCCCACTTCCCCATGATTCCTTGACCTGGCCTGACTAGCGGGTGGTGAAGAATTCTTCGGCTGGGGGTACCAGTATAAGTGTGTCCCCCCAGCTGTGGTATTACATTCATGCTAGGAAGTATGGGGGACCTCTATGCAGTTTTTCCTTGTATTTACAGCATCAGGACCAGCTCAGGAACCTGGACAGGCTCCACAACCAGGACCGGCTCCAAAAAGGTCAATGCTGGTTATGATTTTGAGGGGGAGGGCGGGGGTATTTTTTTTTTTATTCCTTTCAGTTTTACACACAAAAGCCTGCATGGATCTTGCTGATCTGTGCAGTCTTCTCTCAAACTCGCACCCTGTAATAAAACTCATATTACAAGGTGCGACTTTGCCCACACAAATATCTCGTATAGACTCACATCTGCAAAAGCCTTGGTGCGAGTTTGATCCTGCAAATTTATTTGCACCTTATTATATTTGGCCTGTTATATTTATCAGGTTTGCTGGATTTATATTCCATTGTGAATCAGCTGTATATGGATGGGACACATGTTTGGGGCCTGATTTTGGCAATGTGCCACCGGCTAGTAGAAGCAGAAGGAGAGAGAGATAAGGATAATTGTAGGAGGTGTGTGGAAGGTTTCTATAGCGACAGGTTGAGGATGTTACAGTCAGTGTATATAGATAAGAAAAAGCTCACAAGGGTTAATAAGTGGAGAGTGGATTACTGAGGCTGGAATGTGTACAGATCGTTGATAACTCTGAAGTAATATAAGTTTACAATCTCACTGCTACAATAAACATAACGTTCAGATACTGATCACAGTGTGATACCGACTGTATAATTAGATGGTTGGGATGTTGCGCCAAATCCAACTTTACATACCGTACCACAGACTCTCGTGCACATCTTATAGCTCATTATCACACATTGGGGGTCATTCTGACCTGATTGCACTCTGCCAATCATCCCAACGCAGCGATCAGGTCAGAAGTGCGTATGCGCCGGTGCCGCAGTGAGCTGGTGCATGGTTGACAGCTGACGGCTGTCATTGCCTAGCGATCACCTCTGCCTGATTGAGAGGCAGAGGCGTGCGCTGGGCGGGAGGGGGCATCACGGTGGCGTTTGTCCGCCATTTTGTGGGCGCGGGCGTGACCGGACCGTGTGGGGGTGCGGTCCGCATTGGCTGCGTGACATCACACGCAGCCGCTGCAACCCGGGCAGCGACCAGTAGCTCCCGGCCAGCAAGCAAAAGCTGCGTTGGCCGGGAGCTACTCCTAAAGTGTAAAAGCTCTTTTGTACTTCAGTGACGGGGCAGGGACAGACATGCGGGGCGTACTAGCCCTGTGCTGGGTGTCCCCCCACATGTCAGTGTGGGAGATCGTAGCTGTGCTAAATTTAGCACTGCTACAATCAACTCTGAATCACCCCCATGGGCCAAAACCTCTATGAACAGTGTCATAAGGATGGAGAGGGGACAGTGCAAAAGAAGGACCAGGTTTACCTGTCCCCTACTGAATTTGTCCCTTTGGCCCATGGGCCGCCTGTCACCCCTCTAACGTATCAGGCTGCTGCGGCCATTTTTGGTGCCTTCGCCCTTGATTCTGAGTTGGTAGTAAACAAAAAGAATCAAGTGACTTTGCACCATACTGCAATGCAAGGGGGGCAAATACATTTGGAACACTGAGCAGGAGGAGGGGCAGACTCTGGGATGGGGGTCAGTAATGGTGGGGACACTGAGCTGGAGAAGGGACAGACTCTGGGATGGGGGTCAGTAATGGTGGGGACACTGAGCTGGAAAAGGGGCAGACACTGGGATGGGGGTCAGTAGTGGTGGGGACACTGAGCTGGGGAAGGGGGTCAGTAATGGTGAGGACACTGAGCTGAAGAAGGGGCACACATGGGGATGGGAGGTCAGTTATGGTGGGACACTGAGCTGGAGAAGGGGAAGACACGGGATGGGGGTCAGTAATGGTGGGGACACTGAGCTGGGGAAGGGGCAGACACGGGGATGGGGGTCAGTAATGGTGGGGACACTGAGCTGGAGAAGGGGCAGACACGGGGATGGGGGTCAGTAATGATGGGGACACTGAGCTGGAGAAGGGGCAGACATGAGGATGGGGGTCAGGAATGGTGGGGACACTAAGCTGGAGAAGGGGCAGACACGGGGATGGGGGTCAGTAATGGTGGGGACACTTAGCTGGAGAAGGGAAAGACTCTGGGATGTGGGTCAGTAATGGTGGGGACACTGAGCTGGAGAAGGGGCAGACTCTGGGATGGGGGTCAATAATGGTGGGGACACTGAGCTGGAGAAGGGGCAGACACGGGGATGGGGGTCAGTAATGGTGGGGACACTTAGCTGGAGAAGGGGCAAACATGTTGATGGGGTTCAGTAATGGTGGGGACACTGAGCTGGAGAAGGGGCAGACATAGGGATGGGGGTTAGTAATGGTGGGTACACTGAGCTGGAGAAGGGGCAGACACTGGGATGGGGGTCAGTAATGGTGTGGACACTGAGCTGGAGAAGGGGCAGATACTGGAATGGGGGTCAGTAATGGTGGGGACACTGAGCTGGAGAAGGGGCAGAAACTGGGATTGGGGTCAGTAATGGTGGGAACACTGAGCTGGAGAAGGGACAGACTCAGGTATGGGGGTCAGTTATGGTGGGACACTGAGCTGGAGAAGGGGAGACATGGGGATGGGGGTCAATAATGATGAGGACACTGAGCTGGAGAAGGGGCAGACACTGGGATGGGGGTCAGTAATGGTGTGGACACTGAGCTGGAGAAGGGGCAGGCACTGGGATGGGGGTCAGTAATGGTGTGGACACTGAGCTGGAGAAGGGGCAGGCACTGGGATGGCGGTCAGTAATGGTGGGGACACTGAGCTGGAGATGCAGCAGATACTGGAATGGGGGTCAGTAATGGTGGGGACACTGAGCTGGAGAAGGGGCAGACACGGGGATGGGGGTCAGTAATGGTGGGGACACTGAGCTGGAGAAGGGGCAGACACGGGGATGGGGGTCAGTAATGGTGGGGACACTGAGCTGGAGAAGGGGCAGACACGGGGATGGGGGTCAGTAATGGTGGGACACTGAGCTGGAGAAGGGGCAGACACGGGGATGGGGGTCAGTAATGGTGGGGACACTGAGCTGGAGAAGGGGCAGAAACTGGGATTGGGGTCAGTAATGGTGGGAACACTCAGCTGGAGAAGGGACAGACTCAGGTATCGGGGTCAGTTATGGTGGGACACTGAGCTGGAGAAGGGGCAGACATGGGGATGGGGGTCAATAATGATGGGGACACTGAGCTGGAGAAGGGGCAGACACTGGGATGGAAGGCAGCTCCAAAACCTCTTCCGCTGGCTGAGCGCTTCCCGCGGTGAGGTGCACCCAGCTCCTTCACAGCGCGCATCGGCCCTTATTCTGAGTTGATCGCTCGCTATCTACTTTTAGCAGCCATGCAAACGCATAGTCGCTGCCCACGGGGGAGTGTATTATAGCATAGCAAGGGTGCGAACGCATGTGCAGCAGAGCGGCTGCAAGCGCATTTTGTGCAGAACAAGACCAGCCCTGTAGTTACTTATTCTGTGCGATGATTGCTGCGACGAGTGACGCGGTAATGACGTCAGATACCCGCCCAGCAAACGCCCGGCCATGCCTGTGTTTTTCCAAACACTCCCAGAAAACGGTCAGTTGCCACCCAGAAACTCCCACTTCCTGTCAATCTCCTTGCGTCCGCCAGTGCGACTGAAAGCGTCACTAGAACCTTTGCAAAACCACGATGCTCTTTGTACCCGTACACTGCGCGTGCACATTGCAGTGTATAAGCATACGCATTTTTGATGCTTTTTTAACTGACCGCTATGAAGCGAACAACGGCAGCTAGCGATCAACTCAGAATGAGGGCCATCATGTAGTTACCGCTACATGACACAAGCGCTGCCCTTCCGCAGGCTCCGTCACCTCCCTGCACGGAGAGAGTGTGCTTCCCGTATCCCCACCACCACCACAGCGTCTCCAGTAGGGGAACAGAAGCAGGCTGCTGAAAGTCTCCCCACCGCATCCATGTCCTTCAGCACGGACAGAGTGTCTAACAAGAGCTACTGCCGGAGAGGGGGACCACGGAGGGGACGAGCCCAACCTACTCACTCCCTCATCATGCCCCGAATCCACGTCGGTCCTGCAGAACGGAGAGAGTGTGCTTCCCGTGCCCCCCCTACGCGCGCCTCAAGTAGGGGAACAGAAGCCGGCAGAGCGCAGCATAGGGCAGGAACAGGACAGAGGAGATGCATGCCGGCTCATTGCAGGTGAGTATAACTCTCTCTCTCTCCCCCTGTCTCTCTCTCTCTCTCCCCTCCCTCCTGTCATAATCTATAAAAAAAGAGGGACTGCCTGTCATAATCTATAAAAAAGGGGGACTGTCTGTCCTAATCTATAAAAATGGTGGACTGCCTGCCGTAACGTGTAAAAAAGGTGGACTGCCTTCCGTAATGTGTAAAAAAAAGGGGGACTGCCTGCCGTAATGTGTAAAAAAAGGGGGACTGCCTGCCGTAATGTGTATAAAAAGGGGGACTGCCTGCCATAGTGTGTAAAAAAGGGGGACAGCCTGCCATAATGTGTAAAAAAAAAAGGGGGACTGCCTGCCATAATGTGTAAAAAAAAAGGGGGACTGCCTGCCGTAATGTTTTAAAAAAGGGGGATTGCCTGCCGTAATGTGTAAAAAAAGGGGGACTGCCTGCCATAATGTGTAGAAATGAGGGACTGCCAGCCATAATGTGTAAAAAAAGGGGGACTGCCTGCCATAATGTGTAAAAAACGGGGACTCCCTGTCATAATGTATAAAAAAGGGGACTGCCTGCCATAATGTGCAAAACAAGGGTGCTCTGTTGCTGTAATGTGTAAAAAAGGGGGACTCTGCCTGTCTAATGTGTAAAAAAAAGTGGCTCTGCTGCTATAATGTGTAAAAAAAGGGGACTCTGCCTGCCTAATGTGTAAAAGGGAGGTCTGTGGCCATGCCTCTTCCCCATGAAGCCATGCCCCTATATTTTTTATGCGCAGCTACGGCGCGCACTGGCCCTGATTTGTATATGGGGGGGAGAGCGCCGATGCTGTTTCTTTCACACAGCGCTAAAATGTCTAGTTACGGCACTGGGTTAGGCTCTAGGAAAGGCAGGGTTAGGGTTAGGCTGTGGGGAGGGGGGGTAGGGTTAGGCACTGGGTTAGGCAGGGTTAGGGTTAGGCTGTGGGGAGGGGGGTTAGGGTTAGGCTCTGGGAAAGGCAGGGTTAGGCTGTGGGGAGGGGGCGGTAGGGTTAGGCTCTGGGAAAGGCAGGGTTAGGGTTAGGCTGTGGGGAGGGGGGTTAGGGTTAGGCTCTGGGAAAGGCAGGGTTAGGGTTAGGCTGTGGGGAGGGGGGGCAGGGTTAGGCACTGGGAAAGGCAGGGTTAGGGTTAGGCTGTGGGGAGGGGGCAGTAGGGTTATGCTCTGGGAAAGGCAGGGTTAGAGTTAGGCTGTGGGGAGGGGGGTTAGGGTTAGGCTCTGGGAAAGGCAGGGTTAGGGTTAGGCTGTGGGGAGGGGGCGGTAGGGTTAGGCTCTGGGAAAGGCAGGGTTAGGGTTAGGCTGTGGGGAATGGGGGTAAGGTTTAGGAACCACTGGGGAGAGTTAGGTTTAGGCTGCGGGGGAGGGAGGTTTAGGTTTGAGCTATGGGAAGGGGGGTTAGGTTTGAGCACTGATGGGGAGGGTTAGGGATAGGCTGCAGGCGGGGAGTGGGGGGGGGGGTTATTTTGGCTGCCAAAAAGGAGGGTTAGGGTTAGGGGAGCATTGAAGGAAGGTAAGTATACTTAATTAAGTACCTAGCCCCTGTTAGGATTCACACCATCGGGATGCAGCAGTCGGTCTTCCGGTTTCCGGCATCCTGCCTGGTGGAATATCATACCCAACCCGTATAGGGGATGTAAAATCCTGCTGCAGATTATCTTTTTCATTGATTTTGTTGATACTTTATATTCCATACACTGTGATTGGCTACTTTATATTCCATACACTGTGATTGGCTACTTTATATTCCATACACTGTGATTGGCTACTTTATATTCCATACACTGTGATTGGCTACTTTATATTCCATACACTGTGATTGGCTACTTTATATTCCATACATAGTGATTGGCTACTTTATATTCCATACACTGTGATTGGCTACTTTATATTCCATACATAGTGATTGGCTACTTTATATTCCATACACTGTGATTGGCCTGGTTCTCCAGTGGACTCTTGTTCATTCGCCAATATTTCAGGAATATGACGCCAATTTCAGAATTCATTTGCCCATATGTATCACAGTTGAGGGTGACACAGCAATAACAGGCTACAATGGAAAAAGATGCCCCAATCTGGAACTATGGGGGTCTATTTACTAAGCCTTAGATGAAGATAAAGTGCAACCAGCTCCTGTCATTTTTCAAACCCGGCCTGTGACAAGGTAGTAAGTAGCTGATTGGCTGGTACTTTATCTCCATCCAAGACTTAGTAAATAGAACCCTATGCTCTTTATGTACCTGAAAACTAGCTTCCTAATTATACTGTAAGTCATTAACTCAAACAGATTTAGTAAACTGGTAGGAAAAGGATATATAGGTCATTTTCAGTGTTGATCAGAGACGTAGGTTGAAAGAAGTCTGGATGTAGGGGTTACAGAATTGGAATGGGTGAGCTTACATTCTACAGATGTAACATTTAACCTTTTTGTACCATTTGACACAATGGTGTGACTTAGATGCTCCACCATAGGTAGCTAGAATACATGGTGAAATGTATGATTTACAGGCGGGCATCTGGGCGAGCGCTAAAAGTCCCCTTGAGGGCTCGCTGCAGTCTCAGGATCTGTTCCCACTCTATGAAAGTTATGGACACACACAAGTCGGAATAGTCCTGTTTTGCTGGCGTGCAATTTGAACGGATCCTGCTAGCATATATGGTGACATTTTAGGATAGGTATATGAGGACACACCTGTATATACGAGTATAACTATTTTTAATATTTTTTATATAATTTTTAGTATTATTATTATTTTATAATTTTATTTATTTTAATATCCAGGTCACCGCTGAATAAATGCTGCAATGCCTCCTATTCCATGATTGTGACTCAGGAGAATAGTCCGGTCGGACACGCGATTCGCTATGATGCGCAGAAGAAGGTACAAAATGTCACCCAGAGTCTTTTTGGCATGTTCCCAAAGGTACGTTTATAAGATAATGCTCCACTTATTGTTTCTTTCTGTCTCAATGTGTGTTTGAATAATATCACGTTCATTATCAGTACTTGTGTCATGATGGAATCATCATCCGCACACTCATCACCTCCCACATTGACTTCTATAACCTCCTCTCTGGCCTATTGGTTTTAGCCTTAACCGTCTTCTATCTATTCTGGGCACTGCTGCTCAGTTAATTTATCTTTTTCGCTATTCAGTGTTGGCCTCTCCCCTCTACACCCTTTCTGGCTTCCTGCACCTTTAGGGTTCAGTACAAACTCCACACCCTTACACATAAAGCCTTATTCACTCCTTCCCCTCTTTTATCTTCAACCTCATTTGTGTTCACTCCATTTCTCACCATCTCCATTCTTTTACTGCTCTGTGCACTCTTCCATTGACCATTGCCTCACCTGCACACTCTTTACCTCCTCTTACACCCATGTCCAAGACCTCCTGCTCTGTCCCCTACCTCTGGAACTCACTCCTTGTGCAAATCAGACTTCCTACCAGCCTAACTAGCTTTAAATGTGCAGTGAAATCAAACCTTTGCATTAACACATACCAGCCCTCCTCCTAATCTTAACTTTCCATTGACCTGCTTGTTCCATGCACAATGTCTGTCCGAGCCCCCTCTTCTCTAATAGGCAGCAACAGTGACAGTCACTCTCAGTGCTATGGTGTACACTTAGTGTACTTAGTAACTAATATATCTGTGCATAAATACAGGAAGGTAAATCATTTGTCCAACCACTAATGGAACACAAGAAATTCTGAACATAGCTAGTTTACCAAGCAGACATTACGCCACATTGTATTTCTAGATGCAACTCACATATCTGAAACATATGCAGTAGCATGAGAAAAGTCTTTAGCAATGTGTGTGTGTAAGAGAGGTCAGATCTCTGTATATAAAAGGAGGTTACCTGGCTACTTTTAGTCCATGCGTCAGTGATGGCAGTGAGTGGAAACAATGAGAGCAGGGAGCCTGCTCCAAGTGAGCGCTCCACGGACCAGAAGTGAAGCCCACCGATGACGCGCACGCTTCACAAGTAAGATCCGGCACGTCGGAGACATATTGCATAACCAGGTGGGTTATGCCGTGTAAATGATTGCCGCTTTAAAAATACCGGCATTTTCGCACGAAGTCCTGCGCCTCTGGCAACCCGGCCCCTCTCTTTTTATCTCTTTCTCTTGCTCTCTACTTCCAACTTTCTAGTACTTTTATTGCACCTCTCTATTTATATTCTGGATCCCTATTAATTTCCTTCTCTCTCTCTCTCTCTCTCTCTCTCTCGGATATGTACTAAGCATTGGGTTAGTACATCTGACCCTCTCTCTCACACACGCACTTACACCTTATCTTTGTCTCCCACCTGTTTCCTTCTGAATCCATATTTCTGTTCCCCACTCTCTCTGTCATTCCTCTCAATCCCTTTGCAGTCTGACAATGTTAAATTCCTTTGTCGTATAAACAACCCTTTATGAGGTCTAAGAACACTGTACGCTGTTTACTTAAGAAGTACCGTAAGGGTACGCTAGTTGCGTAACGATCGCTTAGCCGTAGGCGAGACGCTCAAGCGTCACGTTCGCTCACGGCCCAGAGATCACAGGCAGGCACGCTATTGGCTGTTGACTAACGTAATGATTCGCTATGGCGTAGCAGACGCTCGAGACCACGAGGAGATCACCAGCGGCGCAGACGCTCACAACGCTATACCTTGATATCTATACCTTTAACAATGAGATACACAGTATACCTTTATGTAGAGACAATGTGTAAGTGCAACCTGGTGTAACCTGATTAACTACAAAGCTGCTTGAGCGTCACCGACGCTCTGTGAACACTTAACACTATGAGAAAATACACAGATACTTGTTTAGGGTCCAAAGCCTATTATCTGTATTATGACTATTATACTTGCAAAAAGAATCACAGTACAAATGATACACTACAATATAACAGAGACTTCCTAACCAAATAACTATACAAGAAATACAATACAATACCAATCTAATACAATACAATACAATACTAATCAAGGGAAAATACGAGAGAAAGTGAGGAGAGAGAGAGAGAGAGAGAGAGAGAGAGAGAGAGAGAGATATGAGAGAAATGGCTCACAGAAAGACAATGATTACGGAGAGAAACTTACGCACAAGGGTAACGATCGCAAGCGCTTCTGGACTGCCAGCTTCCCGATTATCAGCAATGAGAACCGTTTGATGAGAAGTGCCAGCTGGATGCCACAGGCCCGTCTTTTATGCTACTCACACAATGCAATCCAATGGTCCCTACAATCTCATTGTCCATTGGACGCAGGAATTCGGCTTCGCATTATAACAAAGGTCATAGGTTGATTCATACAGGTGGGCTGTGTTGTATCAGTGGCCTTGTTTATGCAACACAATGGGTGATGACCAACACATTCCTGTCTTCTGGAGAGCTATTGTTTGACGAATACAAAACAGAATCCTGTCTGGGTTTTGTTCTATATTCATGATGTCCACTTTCAGTTGAGACAATGACATCTCAGCCCTCATTCTCCTGGATACAAACCCTAATCCATTCGAAAACACAGGTGTTGGCCCTCCTCATTGAGTCTCAAAGCTCAGTGTAATTAAAGACTATTGTACTCCGTCTGCGGGAAAGATACTGATTTGGAGTACAATTGATCTTCAATTACTATTCCGGTGCTTACCTTATGCATGTAAAGTTATGAGGCCCTCCCAACATGCAAACTATTGTTTGGGGGATCTCTGAGGTCAAAGAGCCATTTGATATAGGGGGATATAGCGGCTCCGCAGGAGACAGGGTACAATAATAAAAGCTTTAGGATCAGGTGGTGTGCACTGGCTCCTCCCCCTATGACCCTCCTCCAAGCCTCAGTTAGGATACTGTGCCCGGACGAGCGTGCATAATAAGGAAGGATATTGAATCCCGGGTAAGACTCATACCAGCCACACCAATTACACCGTACAACCTGTGATCTGAACCCAGTTAACAGTATGATAACAACGAAGGAGCCTCTGACAAGATGGCTCACAACAAGAATAACCCGAGTTTTGTAACAATAACTATGTACAAGTATTGCAGACAATCCGCACTTGGGATGGGCGCCCAGCATCCACTACGGACTACGAGAAATAGATTTATCGGTAAGTAAAATCTTATTTTCTCTGACGTCCTAGTGGATGCTGGGGACTCCGTAAGGACCATGGGGATTATACCAAAGCTCCCAAACGGGCGGGAGAGTGCGGATGACCCTGCAGCACCGAATGAGAGACTCCATGTCCTCCTCAGCCAGGGTATCAAATTTGTAGAATTTAGCAAACGTGTTTGCCCCTGACCAAGTAACTGCTCGGCAAAGTTGTAAAGCCGAGACCCCTCGGGCAGTCGCCCAAGATGAGCCCCCTTCCTTTTGGAATGGGCTTTTACAGATTTTGGCTGTGGCAGGCCTGCCACAGAATGTGTAAACTGAATTGTATTACAAATCCAGCGAGCAATCGTCTGCTTAGAAGCAGGAGCACCCATCTTGTTGGGTGCATACAGGCTAAACAGCGAGTCAGACTTTCTGACTCCAGCCGTCCTGGAAACATTTTTCAGGGCCCTGACAACGTCAAGTAACTTGGAGTCCTCTAAGTCCCTAGTACCCGCAGGTACCACAATAGGTTGGTTCATGTGAAAAACAGAAAACACCTTAAGGAGAAATTGAGGACGAGTCCTCAATTCTGCCCTGTCAGAATGAAAAATTAAGTAAGGGCTTTATATATGATAAAGCCGCCAATTCTGACACACGCCTGGCTGAAGCCAGGGCTAATAGCATCGTCACCTTCCATGTGAGATATTTTAAGTCCACAGTGGTGAGTGGTTCAAACCAATGTGACTTTAGGAAACTCAAAACAACATTGAGATCCCAAGGTGCCACTGGGGCACAAAATGAGGCTGTATATGCAGTACCCCTTTTACAAACATCTGAACGTCAGGCACTAAAGCCAGTTCTTTCTGGAAGAAATTCGACAGGGCCGAAATTTGAACCTTAATGGACCCTAATTTTAGGCCCATAGACAGTCCTGTTTTCAGGAAATGTAGGAAACGACCCAGTTGGAATTCCTCTGTAGGGGCCTTCTTGGCCTCACACCACGCAACATATCTTCACCAAATGCGGTGAAAATGTTTTGCGGTTACATCCTTCCTGTCTTTGACCAGGGTAGGGATGACTTCATCTGGAATGCCCTTTCAGGATCCGGCGTTCAACCGCCATGCCGTCAAACGAGGCCGCGGTAAGTCTTGGAACAGACAAGGCCCCTGCTGGAGCAGGTCCTTTCTTAAAGGTAGAGGCCACGGGTCTTCCGTGAACATCTCTTGAAGTTTCGGGTACCAAGTCCTTCTTGGCCAATCCGGAACCACGAGTATCGTTCTTACTCATCTCCCTCTTATGATTCTCAGTACTTTTGGTATGAGAGGCATAGGAGGGAACACATACTCTGACTGGTACACCCACAGTGTTACCAGAGCGTCCACCGCTATTGCCTGAGGGTCCCTTGACCTGGCGCAATATCTGTCTAGTTTTTTGTTCAGGCGGGACGCCATCATGTCCACCTTTGGTTTTTCCCAACGGTTTACAATCATGTGGAAGACTTCCCGATGAAGTCCCCACTCTCCCGGGTAGAGGTCATGCCTGCTGAGGAAGTCTGCTTCCCAGTTTTCCACTCCCGGAATGAACACTGCTGAGAGTGTTATCACATGATTTTTCGCCCAGCGAAGAATCCTTGTAGTTTCTGCCATTTCCCTCCTGCTTCTTGTGCCGCCCTGTTTACGTGGGCGACTGCCGTGATGTTGTCCCACTGGATCAATACCGGCTGACCTTGAAGCAGAGGTCTTGCTAAGCTTAGAGCATTGTAAATTGCCCTTAGCTCCAGTATATTTATGTGGAGAGAAGTCTCCAGACTTGATCACACTCTCTGGAAATTTTTTCCTTGTGTGACTGCTCCCCAGCCACTCAGGCTGGCATCCGTGGTCACCAGGACCCAGTCCTGAATGCCGAATCTGCGGCCCTTTCATAGATGAGCACTCTGCAGCCACCGCAGAAGAAACACCCTTGTCCTTGGAGACAGGGTTATCCGCTGATGCATCTGAAGATGCGATCCGGACCATTTTTCCAGCAGATCCCACGGAAAGGTTCTTGCGTGAAATCTACCGAATGGGATCGCTTTGTAAGAAACCACCATTTTTCACAGGATCCTTGTGCAATGATGCACTAATACTTTTCCTGGTTTTAGGAGGTTCCTGACTAGCTCGGATAACTCCCTGGCTTTCTTCTCCGGGAGAAAACATCCTTTTCTGGACTGTGTCCAGAATCATCCCTAGGAACAGTAGACGTGTCGTCGGAAAAAACTGCGATTTTGGAATATTTAGAATCCACTCGTGCTGTCGTAGAACTACTTAAGATAGTGCTACTCCGACCTCCAACTGTTCTCTGGACCTTGCCTTTATCAGGAAAGCGTCCATATTTCTTTTAAGAATCATCATCATTTCGGCCATTACCTTGGTAAAGACCCGGGGTGCCGTGGACAATCCAAACGGCAGCGTCTGAACTGATAGTGACAGTTCTGTACCACGAACCTGAGGTACCCTTGGTGAGAAGGCAAATTTGGACATGTAGGTAAGCGTCCCTGATATCCAGTGACACCATATCGTCCCCTTCTTCCTGGTTCGCTATCACTACTCTGAGTGACTCCATCTTGATTTGAACGCTTGTATGTAAGTGTTCAAATATTTCAGATCTCACCGAGCCGTCTGGCTTCAGTACCACAATATAGTGTGGAATAATACCCCTTCCCTTGTTGTAGAAGGGGTACTTTGATTATCACCTGCTGGGAATACAGCCTGTGAATTGTTCCCAATACTGCCTCCCTGTCGGAGGGAGACGTTGGTAAAGCAGACTTCAGGAACTTGTGAGGGGGAGACGTCTCGAATTTCCAATGTACACCTGGGATACTACGTGTAGGATCCAGGAGTCCACTTGTGAGTGAGCCCCCTGCGTGCTGAAACTCTTGAGATGACCCCCTACCGCACCTGAGTCCGCTTGTACTGCCCCAGCGTCATGCTGCGGACTTGGCAGAAGCTGTGGAGGGCTTCTGTTCCTGGGAATGGGCTGCCTGCTGCAGTCTTCTTCCCTTTCCTCTACCCCTGGGCAGATATGACTGGCCCTTTTGCCCGCCTGCCCTTATGGGGACGAAAGGACTGAGACTGAAAAGACTGTGTCCTTTTCTGCTGAGATGTGACTTGGGGTAACAAAAGGTGGATTTTTCAGCTGTTGCCATGGCCACCAGGTCCGATGGACCGCCCCTTTATACGGCAATACTTCCATGTGCCGTCTGGAATCTGCATCACCTGACCACTGTCGTGTCTTCGTCTGGCAGATATGGACATCACATTCTAATCAGTGATTCCTGCTGGCGACAGGATCACTGCAACGAGGGACTTAGGGGAGAGACTTGCAACTCACCTGCGTGCAGGAGGATTGAAGTTTTAGGCTACTGGACACTGAGCTCCAGAGGGAGTCGGAACACAGGTCAGCCTGGGGTTCGTCCCGGAGCCGCGCCGCTGATCCCCCTTACAGACGCTGAAGAAAGACGGCGGAACGGAGGTCCGGAAACAGGCGGCAGAAGACTTCACAGTCTTCAGAGAGGTAGCGCACAGCACTGCAGCTGTGCGCCATTGTTGCTACACGGCTCACTGACACGGTCACGGAGGGTGCAGGGCGCTGCTGGGGGCGCCCTGGGCAGCAATATAAATACCTATTTGGCAAATAAATACATCACATATAGCCATTAAGGCTATATGTATGTATTTAACCCAGGCCAGTTTTCCTAATAACCGGGAGAAAAGCCCGCCGTGAAAGGGGCGGAGCTTATTCTCCTCAGCACTCAGCGCCATTTTCCTGACCAGCTCCGCTGGTGAGGAAGGCTCCCACTCTCCCCTGCACTACACGATATAATTATATATTAAGAGCCCATATATAGAAACAACACCTTCTAGGGTTGTTATATACATTATGGCGCTTTTGGTGTGTGCTGGCAAACTCTCCCTCTGTCTCCCCAAAGGGCTAGTGGGTCCTGTCCTCTATCAGAGCATTCCCTGTATGTGTGTGCTGTAGGTCGGTACGTGTGTGTCGACATGTATGAGGAAAATGTTGGTGAGGAGACGGAGAAAATTGCCTGTAATGGTAATGTCACTCTCTAGGGAGTCGACACCAGAATGGATGGCTTACTTATGGAATTACGTGATAATGTCAACACGCTGCAAGCCGGTTGACGACATGAGACAGCCGGCGGACAAATTAGTATCGGTCCAGGCGTCTCAGACACCGTCAGGGGCTTGTAAAAACGCCCATTTACCTCAGTCGGTCGACAGACACTGACACGGACACTGACCCCAGTGTCGACGGTGAAGAAACAAACGTATTTTTCTTTTAGGGCCACAAGTTACATGTTAAGGGCAATGAAGGAGGTGTTACGTATTTCTGATACCACAAGTACCACAAATAAGGGTATTTTGTAGGGTGGGAATAAACTACCTGTAGTTTTGCCTGAATCAGATAAATTAAATGAAGTGTGTGATGATACGTGGGGTTCCTCCGACAGAAAGTTATGGGCGGTATACCCTTTTTCCCGCCAGTAGTAAGGGCGAGTTGGAAAACACACCTTAGGGTGGACAAGGCGCTCACACGCATATAAAGTTACCGTTTCCAGATACGGCCGCCCTCAAGGAGCCAGCTGATAGGAAGCTGAAAAATATCATAACAGTATATACACACATACTGGTGTTATACTACGACCAGCAATCGCCTCAGCCTGGATGTGCAGCGCTGAGGGGGCTTGGTCGGATTTCCTGACTGAAAATTTTGATACCCTTGACAGGGACAGGATTTTATTGTCTATAGAGCATTTTAGGGATGCATTTCTATATATGTGTGATGCGCAGAGGCATATTTGCATTCTGGCATCAAAGAGAAAATGTGATGTACATATCTGCCAGACGAAGACACGACAGTGGTCAGGTGAGGCAGATTCCAGACGGCATATGGAATTATTGCCGTATAAAGGGGCGGTCCATTGGACCTGGTGGCCATGGCAACAGCTGAAAAATCCACCTTTTGTTACCCCGAGTCACATATTGGCAGAAAAGGACACAGTCTTTTCAGTCTCAGTCCTTTCGTCTCCATACGGGCAGGCGGGCGAAGGCCAGTCATATCTGCCCAGGGGGAGAGGAAAGGGAAGAAGACTGCAGCAAGCAGATCATTCCCAGGAACAGAAGCTCCTCACGGCTTCTGCCAAGTCCGCAGCATAACGCTGGGGCCGTACAAGCGGACTCAGGTGCGGTAGGGGGTCATCTCAAGAGTTTCAGCAACACTCGCAAGGGAACTCCGGGATCCTACATGTAATATCCCAGGTGTACATTGGAAATTCGAGACGTCTCCCCCTCACACAATTCACAGGCTGTATTCCCAGCAGGTGATAATCAAAGTACCCTTCTTACAACAAGGAAGGGGGTAGTATTCCACACTATATTGTGGTACTGAAGCCAACCGGCTCGGTGAGATCTGAAATATTTGAACACTTACATACAAGCGTTCAAATCAAGATGGAGTCACTCGGAGCAGTGATAGCGAACCAGGAAGAAGGGGACGATATGATGTCACTGGATATCAGGGACGTTTACCTACAGGTCCAAATTTGCCCTTCTCACCAAGGGTACTTCAGGTTCCTGGTACAGAACTGTCACTATCAGTTCAGACGCTGCCGTTTGGATGGTCCACGGCGCCCCGGGTCTTTACCAAGGTAATGGCCGGAATGATGATTTTTCTTAAAAGAAACATGGACGCTATCCTGATAAGGGCAAGGTCCAGAGAACAGTTGGAGGTCGGAGTAGCACTATCTTAAGTAGTTCTACGACAGCACGAGTGGATTCTAAATATTCCAAAATCGCAGCTTTTTCCGACGACACGTCTACTGTTCCTAGGGAAGATTCTGGACACAGTCCAGAAAAACGTGTTTCTCCCAGTGGAGAAAACCAGGGAGTTATCCGAGCTAATCGGGATCCTCCTAAAACCAGGAAAAGTGTCAGTGCATCATTGCACAAGAGTCCTGGTAAAAATGGTGGCTTATTACGAAGCAATTCCATTCGGCAGATTTCCCGCAAGAACTCTTCAGTGGGATCTGCTGGACAAATGGTCCGGATCGCATCCTCAGATGCATCAGCGGATAACCCTATATCCAAGGAAAAGGGTGTCTCTCCTGTGGTGATTACAGAGTGCTCATCTTCTAGAGGGCCGCAGATTCGGCATTCAGGATTGGATGCCGGTGACCACGGAGGCCAGCCTGAGAGGCTGGGGAACAGTCACACAGGGAAAAAATTTCCAGGGAAGTGTGATTAAGTCTGGAGAATTCTCTCCGCATAAATAAGCTTAGAACAAATTTATAATGCTCTAAACTTAGCTAGACCTCTGCTTCAAGGTCAGCCGGTATTGATCCAGTGGGATAACATCACGGCAGTCGCCCACGTAAACAGAAGGGCGGCACAAGAAGCAGGAGGGCAGTGAAAACTGCAAGGATTTTTCGCTAGGCGGAAAATCATGTGATAGCACTGTCAGCAGTGTTCTTTCCGGGAGTGGACGACTGGGAAGCAGACTTCCTCAGCAGGCATGACCTCCACCCGGGAGAGTGGAAACTTCATAGGGAAGTTTTTCAACATGATTGTGGACCGTTGGCAAAGACCAAAGGTGGACATGATGGCGTCCCGCCCGAACAAAAACGGGACAGGTATTCCGCCAGGTCATGAGATCTTCAGGCGATAGCTGTGGATGTTCTGGTAACACCGTGGGTGTACCAGTCTGTGTATGTGTTCCCTCCTCTGTTTCTCATAACCAGGGTATTGAGAATTATAAGACATAGAGGAGTATGAACTATACTAGTGGCTCCGGATGGGCCAAGATGGACTTGGTACCCGGAACTTCAAGAAATGCTCACAGAGGACTAAGGGCCTGGGGAGCTAAGAAGGGACTTGATTCAGCAAGTACCATGTCTATTCCAAGACTTACCGCGGCTGCGTTTGACGGCATGGCGGTTGAATGCCGGATCCTGAGGGGAAAAGGCATTCCATAAGAGGTCATACCTACCCTGGTCAAAGCCAGGAAGGAGGTGACCGCACAACGTCATCACCACATGTGGTGAAAATATGTTGCGTGGGTGAGGCCAGGAAGGCTCCACGACGGAAATTCAACTAGGTCGATTTCTACACTTCCTGAAAACAGGAGTGTTTTGGACCTCAAATTGGGGTTCATTAACATTTAAATTTCGGCCCTGTAGATTTCTTCCAGAAAGAATTGACTTCAGTTCCTGAAGTCCAGATTGTAAAGGATGTATTGCATATACAGCTTTTTTGTGCCCCTAGGGGCACCGTGAGATCTCAACATAGTGTTGGGATTTCTTAAAATCATATTGGTTTGAACCGCTCAAATCTGTGGATTTGAAATATCTCACATGGAAAGTGACCATGCTGTTGACAAATATCTCACATGGGAAGTGACCATGTTGTTAGCCCTGGCCTCGGCCAGGCGATTGTCAGAATGGGCGGCTTTGTCTTACAAAAGCCCATATTAAAATTTTCCATTTGAACAGGACAGAACTGGGACTCGTCTCCAGTTTCTTCATGAAGGGGTGTCAGCGTTTTCACCTGAAACAACCTCTTGTGGTGCCTGCGGCTACTAGGGACTTGGAGGACTCCAAGTTACTAGACGTGGTCAGGGCCCTAAAAATATATATATATATATATAGTTAGGACGGCTGGAGTCAGAAAGTCTGACTTGCTGTTTATACTGTATACACCCAACAAGCTGGGTGCTCATGCTTCTAAGCAGTCTATTGCACGCTGGATTTGTAGTACAATTCAGCTTGCACATTCTGTGGCAGGCCTGCCACAGACGAAATATGTAGATGCCCATTCCACAAGGAAGGTGGGCTCATCCTGGGCGGCTGCCCGAGGAGTCTCGGCATTACAACTTTGCCGAGCAGCTACGTGGTCAGGGGAGAACACGTTTGTAAAATTTTACAAATTTTGATACTCTGGCTAAGGAGGACCTGGAGTTCTCTCATTCGGTGCTGCAGAGTCATCCGCACTCTCCCGCCCGTTTGGGAGCTTTGGTATAATCCCCATGGTCCTGACGGAGTCCCCAGCATCCACTAGGACGTTAGAGAAAATAAGAATTTACTTACCGATAATTCTATTTCTCGTAGTCCGTAGTGGATGCTGGGCGCCCATCCCAAGTGCGGATTGTCTGCAATGCTTGTACATAGTTATTGTTACAAAAATCGGGTTATTACTATTGTTGTGAGCCATCTTTTCGGAGGCTACTTCGTTTTGTTATCATACTGTTAACTGGGTTCAGATCACAAGTTGTACGGTGTGATTGGTGTGGCTGGTATGAGTCTTACCCGGGATTCAAGATCCTTCCTTATTGTGTACGCTCGTCCGGGCACAGTACCTAACTGAGGCTTGGAGGAGGGTCATAGGGGGAGGAGCCAGTACACACCATGTGACCTAAAAAGCTTTTTAGATGTGCCCTGTCTCCTGCGGAGCCCGCTATTCTCCACTGTTCAGGTGCATGACTAAGTAAGAACAAATAATAATAAATGGACATAACTTCTTATGTCCATAACTATTCGCACGAGCGATTAATCCGCTCCAAACCAACACCGGAATATTGCTATTTAAATACTCTTCCGATGGGTACCAAACACCACTGTATGACTCCTGTTAGACCCTTCGCACAATACAAAGAGGGATCCCTCCGTTCAGGGACATTCTATATTAACCAAACTTTCAGAATCTATCAAAGGGACCATGATCTATAAAATACATTATTTATAAAAATGTGTAACGAATGAGTCGCACGCTACGACTACATACTCTTTACCGTAAATACGCATACCGAGTGCGAGCGAGTGCACACAGTAGCGGGTATGCGCCTTCACGGGAAAGCGCACGCATGCGCAGCGCGTACCAGGGTGAGGTGCAAATATGGCAATGTGTATAGAAACATTTTTCTGACTTTGACAGTCCACCCTTTGGCAGTCAATAATAACTGCCACCTTCTAAAACATTTCAAAAGGAGAAAAATGTAAGTCAGGGGTTAATTGATTTCCATGGTGGGGTAAGGAAGAAGAGTGGAGCAGGTGTGAAGAGGGTATGACCTAGTGAGAAAGCAGAAGCATGTGTGTATGAGTCCATGTTTGGAGGGTCATGTATCATCGTGCCGTACGTGTGGTAAATCAAGCTTCGAGGTATTGCGAAGTATACATTTGAATTCCTTCTTATCCCGTGGTACAGGTCTGTGGATGGGCTGTCAAACTTTACCGAGCTCATTTCGGCTTTCAGTTGTAACAAAATGGGGATGCACATTTTAGTTGATGATACATGAATGGGGGAAGTATGTGGTTGCTGATATCTGTGCCTGTATTCCCTATCGACTATGTGTGTCATTACCTGAGGGTTGTAGAAATGAAGAAAAGACACAATTACGGTAAATGCGGTGGTATTCTATGTCAGGGAAACGTACATCTGTTGTTGAAGTTTTGTTCGGTATCTGTTGAGAGTCGTCTTCTTTGCGCTGTATTGCTCCTTGGGCATGAGCAAATAGCTTTGTCAGTGCCATCAGATTTACAAAAATGTTGGGCTAGCGTGAGTTTAAAAATACTAGGGAAACTGGGGATCCATGGCAAAGTTCATCAAGTGTCCATATCATAGGTTGTCAAAACTTCATCTTTGGTGCTTGTCTGTTGTCTGTATAGCGTCTCGTCAACTTCCTCGTCCAAGGGGGTCTTTGTACCTTGGTGAAAAGCAGAAAAACAGGTGAAAGAAACGGACCTTATAATCGCATTTTCATCACATCATGGTTTCTATCATTGGGTCATAAATCAAATCCAGGTTAATTACAGTTTCCTCACTCCTCAAACTCATCACTCTTGTACTTTGTTTGCACCTCATTAAAGCCTGCCCGCATCTAAATATCAATCCAATAGATATAACAACACCTAAGATACATAGGAGGAACTTTCCAACATCCATTATGACTCCTTGAGCCCAGTCTCCCAAACCGGAGAACCAATTTCGCGGGTTCAACCATGACACCCAACCAGTCAGCTCATTACCTACAGCAGCAAGGGTGAGATTGTGTTTTCGACGAAATTCCCACTTCAATTGGAGAATATCGTCCATCTTTTGGTCTATGACCTCTACCGGATCCTCGGTGCTATTTGTGATATACGTGCAACACTTTATGCCGTACTGTGTTGCCAATGTAACACAATATCCGCCTGTTACTGCTGTAAGATAATTAAGAACCATCCTATGCTGAACTAGTTCTGTTTTGTAGGCTTGAAGTTCTCTTCCAGTGTATCTAAACGTGTCATCATACATTTCAGTGATATTATCTAACAAATTTGCAAGCGCAGAGATGTATCTATAATTCATCACTCCTCGAGCGGTACGAGTGAAATCTAACGCCACCAGAACCTGAATCCCGGTGGATTCATGGATTAGATCAGAGGCCGGATGCTCTAACCTTTCTGACAGGTGTCTTTTAACTCGGTGCTCGTAATGAGTGTGAGTATAAGGAGCTTGGGCACCACGGTGTATGTCCTTCATTTTGTCATGTGTAACAGTCATCACTTCAGGCAATACTTTTCCAATATAACACAATCCTTCAGAGTTTGGGGCAAGCCACTTGTACGCCTTTCTGCCGCATATGAAATATGCATCATCGGGGAGAACATATGGGACAGAGAAGGACATTACCATATTACAAACCTTCCAGGTGAAATCTCCTGACCCTAATTCTTCCATCTGCTTAATGCACGTATCAGACTGTACGATATGTGCACAGTATCCTGGTGATACTTCTCCAACTCTAGTAATTCTATTTCCTAGGGTGTATCTATACCGGAAAGATTTTCCTCTACTGGCTATGTGGCGTACAAGCTCTGTATCTGTAGGCATTCTATCTGCTCTATGCGAGAAGGTCATGGTTAAGTTGCTCCATGACACTTCCCAATTTCCCGGCTTTCGGGGATTGGAGATGTTGAAACATAAGAGGGACCTATCCACATGGTATTGGTGGAGCTTCAAACTAGGAGGGCTGGAGATGTTAAACCTCCGGTCCACCGGTCTCCCACCACTTAGCTCAAGTACCTCCCCTAACGTTAAAGGAAATGGTACTAGCCCTGATTTGCTATGACCCTGAGGTACTTGAGAGCATACCCAACAATCTGTTTGGTTTAATACGTTACCCACTAAGGAGTGATAGTCACTCAATGGATGCCGGTCCATATGGATATTAAAACTGGATTGGCATTATAGTTACAGAGCCTACAGATACAGTTTTCTTTTTAACTAACAATCCTTCAAAGAAAATGTTTACAGATAACATGGTTGTTAGATCGTGCCCGGTACTCGCCTTTGCTTGGTGATTGGGTTGCTATTGGAAATTTACACCTCCGTCTCAGTCATCAGGACCTTTCTGGATCCTTTCTCGACCTCACTGGTACTCTCACCGAAACAGACTGCTCTGGTCAACATCATGGTTAACGGGAAAATCCATATCACAGTCTCTTGGGGCAAGTCCATCTTACAGGAGGAGAAAAGAAGAAATTTGTAAAGGGGGTATAAGAAAACAGTTTGAGGGGGAGAGAACTTGTTACGATAACAAGTTCTCTCGTCTTGTTGTTCTTCTTGTTCTGCTGTCTTCTCAAAGGTGCTGTCTCTCAGTCTTCCAAACGAACATTCTGGTGATGCAATATTCCCTTCCTAACCGACGATCTTTCTGTAAGGAGCAAAAATCTGGCATTACCATTGGTCCAACTGAGGGGTGACATAGCATCTTTAAACCATGGAAACATGAGTGAGAAGAGAGAGAAAACACAAAAAAAAACAAAAGAGATAGAGAACAATTCATGTGCATATATACATTACATAACTCGACAATAACCATCAATAAGAAAAGAGAAACAAAACATTTTTTTAAACATTGTCAACATTAAGAAAACATTGTTAGCATTAGAAAAACATTGTCAGACTTATTAGGCTGTCATATCTATGTGTCTAATGGTCTCCTTGAGCAGTCCCTCCCCACCAGCACCTGCATTACTCCACTGTCTGTATCTGGCCAGAAATACATTGTGGCGGAGGTCATGCTGGGGTTTGGTAGACTTCTGCAAGGACCAAGTGGATATGCAATGTGTGAATTCTTACCACTACTCGTCAGAGATGGGGATAGAGAGAGAGAGAAAAAAAAACATTTTTCACAAATACATTTACAACTTTTCACCTGGTCATTCCTGTGTCTTCAGTGAATGACCTCCCACTTTGTTAACCGTTACCTCAGGCTTACCATCCGTCGTATGCTCATCTTTCTTGACTACCTATCATGGGTGTGGCTCAAAATTCCTCCTATCTGATCTCTGATTATAATGGTGTGTGTTGTAATTTTGCTCATTTCTTGGTCTAGGGGGTCTAACTTTATGTGGGTTATTACAGTTGTTGGCATAATGCCCTTCTCTTCTACAATGGTAACAGATCCTTGGCTTTCTCCAAGTGTCAGTGAACTGGGGTCTTGGCTGATTTGATGCCTCCTCAAACGCTTGGATGCTCATCACCATCAACCGCTTTCCCTGTACCTACCTGATTCCTTGGATACCATGATTATGTCGTTGTCTAGGGAGTTGATATACCTTCTGTGAATCTTTGATCATACAGTTAGATCTTTCCTAGGATCTGGGTAATCAGATATGATTGATCTCAATTCTGTCCGGGACCAGGGATGGCGCATTGCACTGTCCTTGACGGGAATGGTTCCCTGATCGCCAGTCTTCCCATTGGGGACTGCAATCACCCTGACCGGATCGAACTCAGCTACATCACCTTGTTTTGGTCTTACAATATGGGGTACATTTGTTTGTGCGTGATATAAAACATTGTACGTACCTGTGGACACGACCTCACCTGACCCTCCGTTAGGGGGTTTGATTATTGCCTTTACCGATTTGATCGTGTCCACCTGGATGTCTTGTAGGATGGCTTCTGGAAGAGGTGCCGACATTGTTCTGGGCTCACTTTCTTGTTTGTATTCCTGGGGAAAGTTTGACATGGGGTGCAACTTGCATAGGTTAATAGTTGTACATTCAACAACATTACAATAATCATTGTTACATTTATTACACTTATTCTTATGATCTATACTACAGTTGCTAAGAGCGTTTTTATTGTTCAACCTTGTGCTTTTCTCCGCAACCACAATCCTCCCTGATGCCATGTCTCTCTTCTCAAGATAAGAGTCAGAAAAGTCAATTGACTCTCTTTGTAATTCACCTTCCTGTTGCCATAACTGCAAATAATCATAATGTTTACTTCGTCTCTTTGTTGGTTCAATGAGACATATCCTCCTCCTTAAATTTTGTAACACTTTTGGGCTAAAGCTGTCTATATTTGGGAACTTCTCCCCATCATGTACAGTCATTCTTTCCCATTCATCACATAAAACTTCTGTGTGACTTCCATGTTTCTCACACATTATGTACCTGGCCGCTCCTACTGGACGGTCTTCTGAATCAACCCGAACCGAGGTTGATCGCCCCCTACCTGAACAACTGGCCCCCATAATCTGCAGGTGTTGCTTACTACTCCTTTGATCTTTATATCACGGTCTTCAGCGAACCCTTACAGCAAACCAAATTATTCAAAATAGGCCGGCGGTGGCGGTTTACCGAGTACCCCACTCACTCGCCCACCTCGACCAATACGACCTGATCACACCGATATGGTGCTGGCGTACTCGATACAGGGCCCTACCAAAAAACCTTCTGTTTACTGGAACATATGAGGGTTACCCGCAGGACACTTACTCTTTCCAGTAAAGGTGGGGTTGTTAGATAGTTCCTGAGTGACCAGCGAACTTCCCTTTAAAAATAAAAAATTACACAAATCACGTCAGAATGTACAAATAGCGTTTGTGACCACTTTACTCTAATGGTATTAGGTCAGATTACTAACTACTGCACACAATTACGTGCGGTACAATCGTTCAGTACATAAGCACTACCTGTTATGTACTGAGAGATCAGTGGAATCGAAAATTGCGGCTGCGAATTCCTTCAGCCAGAGCTTCCAATGGCCTATATGGGTTTTAGCACCAACCCCCGGGGTTGTGCTTCTTGTACCTTTATAGCGGACCTTCTTTGTCTCCTTATGACCTCCTGGTCTTGTTCTGTACGACCTCCTGGTCTGACCTCCTGGTCTTGTATACTGGTCCGCTATACTCTAATGCTCATATTTTATTTAACCAAGGATGCCTCCTTAGCCACCGTATATGTCACTTACACGTATGTCCTACCCGATTTCTTTTTGGTTCAACCTCTAAGTTATATAAACTTATGTAATAAAAACACACTCACTCAACACATGTACACTTTCGTTTCTATATCTATTTCTGCGCAGAAATTTTCTTTAGCCCAGCTGTGTTACCAATTAGGAGCAGGATCTGTTAAACTAAATTTCAGATTTCCAAAAATAGACTTGCGTTATTTACCGCATCGCGTTATCTACCGCTTTGCGCTAATTATCGCTTATCGTGACTTGAGCTACGTGGGCGTAACCGGACGCTACATTGCGTAATGAACGCTGCGTGCGTCGGCCTTTGGATTGCGTACGCTAGTCTTTGTTAGAGACACGTGTACGCAAAACAAAGATCCACCGTAACACAATATACTTTTATCAATGTAAACGATCCCTGATCATCTACCGCGTACCCCACTGGCTTTGCCTTATCTCCCAGGCAAACCTGTGTGTTTGTCTTACACTTTTAACTATTACCTCTATTCTTAAACTATGAAATAACAGCAAGTCTCTTTTAGCACTTTTCTTTCAACTATAAAACTGGCAAACAGGATAGTGATATACGAAAAATGAAATACACAGATGGAAAAGAAATGCAGATATATATATGTATGCGTGCGTATATACGCAAGACAGAAGAAAAATAAACAGTTTTAAAAAAAACACAAGCGTTTTGTTCTTACCTCCGGTTCCCGGATTCCTTCAGCACTCTTTATCTAAGCAAAGCAGACGCTTATCCCGTCAGCACTGCGAGACAACCTCCCGCCCTTTGCTGAGGGATAATGTCTGCTGATCTACCTAGTGCAGATATGTGAAGGACTGGACGGCCCCCAATTGACAATGTTAAATTCCTTTGTCGTATAAACAACCCTTTATGAGGTCTAAGAACACTGTACGCTGTTTACTTAAGAAGTACCGTAAGGGTACGCTAGTTGCGTAACGATCGCTTAGCCGTAGGCGAGACGCTCAAGCGTCACGTTCGCTCACGGCCCAGAGATCACAGGCAGGCACGCTATTGGCTGTTGACTAACGTAATGATTCGCTATGGCGTAGCAGACGCTCGAGACCACGAGGAGATCACCAGCGGCGCAGACGCTCACAACGCTATACCTTGATATCTATACCTTTAACAATGAGATACACAGTATACCTTTATGTAGAGACAATGTGTAAGTGCAACCTGGTGTAACCTGATTAACTACAAAGCTGCTTGAGCGTCACCGACGCTCTGTGAACACTTAACACTATGAGAAAATACACAGATACTTGTTTAGGGTCCAAAGCCTATTATGTGTATTATGACTATTATACTTGCAAAAAGAATCACAGTACAAATGATACACTACAATATAACAGAGACTTCCTAACCAAATAACTATACAAGAAATACAATACAATACAATACCAATCTAATACAATACAATACAATACTAATCAAGGGAAAATACGAGAGAAAGTGAGGAGAGAGAGAGAGAGAGAGAGAGAGAGAGAGAGAGAGAGAGAGAGAGAGAGAGATATGAGAGAAATGGCTCACAGAAAGACAATGATTACGGAGAGAAACTTACGCACAAGGGTAACGATCGCAAGCGCTTCTGGACTGCCAGCTTCCCGATTATCAGCAATGAGAACCGTTTGATGAGAAGTGCCAGCTGGATGCCACAGGCCCGTCTTTTATGCTACTCACACAATGCAATCCAATGGTCCCTACAATCTCATTGTCCATTGGACGCAGGAATTCGGCTTCGCATTATAACAAAGGTCATAGGTTGATTCATACAGGTGGGCTGTGTTGTATCAGTGGCCTTGTTTATGCAACACAATGGGTGATGACCAACACATTCCTGTCTTCTGGAGAGCTATTGTTTGACGAATACAAAACAGAATCCTGTCTGGGTTTTGTTCTATATTCATGATGTCCACTTTCAGTTGAGACAATGACATCTCAGCCCTCATTCTCCTGGATACAAACCCTAATCCATTCGAAAACACAGGTGTTGGCCCTCCTCATTGAGTCTCAAAGCTCAGTGTAATTAAAGACTATTGTACTCCGTCTGCGGGAAAGATACTGATTTGGAGTACAATTGATCTTCAATTACTATTCCGGTGCTTACCTTATGCATGTAAAGTTATGAGGCCCTCCCAACATGCAAACTATTGTTTGGGGGATCTCTGAGGTCAAAGAGCCATTTGAGACCCACTGATACCTGTCTCCACTGTTCAGGTGCATGACTAAGTAAGAACAAATAATAATAAATGGACATAACTTCTTATGTCCATAACTATTCGCACGAGCGATTAATCCGCTCCAAACCAACACCGGAATATTGCTATTTAAATACTCTTCCGATGGGTACCAAACACCACTGTATGACTCCTGTTAGACCCTTCGCACAATACAAAGAGGGATCCCTCCGTTCAGGGACATTCTATATTAACCAAACTTTCAGAATCTATCAAAGGGACCATGATCTATAAAATACATTATTTATAAAAATGTGTAACGAATGAGTCGCACGCTACGAATACATACTCTTTACCGTAAATACGCATACCGAGTGCGAGCGAGTGCACACAGTAGCGGGTATGCGCCTTCATGGGAAAGCGCACGCATGCGCAGCGCGTACCAGGGTGAGGTGCAAATATGGCAATGTGTATAGAAACATTTTTCTGACTTTGACAAGTCTCTCTTTATTTCTGACTGACTCCTTCCCTGACCTCTATATCCTTCTCTCTCTCTCATTCCAGAGTTCCCCATTCCAGAAGCCCATTAGAAGCTGTTCTGTGGTGGGAAATGGGGGAATATTAAAGAACAGCTCCTGTGGTGCTGAAATTGACCTGGCTGATTTTGTGTTCAGGTAAGGATAGAGAACTCCATAGTAAGATTGTTTGTCCATAGCAGTGTCTTCACACAAAGAAAAACAACAGTGTACCTACAGGTCTATTATATATTTGAAGTGTATTTGTCATTGCACTGATTATAATGATTGAATTTGGCCACCACGAAGACAGCAGAATGGAAGTGAAGATTGACAGCAGGTTGGCAGGAAGTTAATATGGTATTCACTGTTCGTGTGTTTTTATTGAGGATATCGGGCCTTTTTGAGTTTGATATATCCCTATTGGGGCTTGTATAATCCATATATGTTCTCATTTACCGTTCCCATTCTTAGAGCATTTACCGATCTCCCCCCCATGCCCTTTAATTGCACTGTATTATAGTGATAAGTAGAGATGCCATGTGATTCATGAGGGAAGGAACACAATGTTGATCCACTGTCTTCACCATTCTGAGTAAAGAATAGAATGCATTACTTATTTTTGGAACTTGAAGGGTTCCCTCCAGAGAAAAATCTGTTGCCAGCAATGCTTAATTTGGTCCTAGAGAAGTGGTGGAACTCACCCCCCCCCCCTCTGCACTTATTTCATAAAGAGACTGCATGCACTGTAGGCGCACGACACAAAAAGGGGGCATTGTCTCAAAAAGAAAGGGGAGTGATCACGCAATATTATCCCCAATTTAAATTACACTGCACAGTAGCACAATCTTATTCACATTACACCACATAGTAGTGTCCCTTATTCATGTTATGACACACAGTAGTGCCCCTTATACACAATGACGACAGTAGTAGTGCCACTAATACACATAATGCCCACAGCAGTAGTGCCTCTTATACAATGCCGACAGAAGTAGTGCCCCTTATACAATGCCCACTGTATTGGTTGTGTCCTTTATGCAGAACCCTTAAATAGTGGTGCCCCTTATGCAGTGCCCATTTTGCCCCCAGGAGTGATAGCCCCTTATGCAGTGCCCTCTATGCAATTCCCCCTTAGTAGTGTCCCCAGTAGTAATGCCCGCTGCAATAGTGCCACCAGTAGTAGTGCCCCCAGTGGTAATGCCCCCTGTAGTAGTGCACCCAGTAGTAGTGCACCCAGTAGTATTATCCCCTGTAGTAGTGCCCCCAGTGGTAATGCCCCCTGTAGTAGTGCCCCTTACACACACCCCCCACAATACTTATCTTAAGCCCAGCTCCTGCATCCGACTGCTGACAACCCTCTGTCCGCCCGCTGCTCTGAACTATGGGAGAGACGTCATGACGTCTCTCCCATAGTGCACTCTGTGACAGCCAGAAGCCGGAGCTCAGTAGTGAGCTCCTGCCTCCTGCTGCTGCGGTGGGGAAGGAGCCGGGCGCTCACTGGTAACAAAAGCAAAAAAAAGCAATCTGGACAAACCATGGTGCAATAGTCGAGCTGCAAATATTTTTTTTCATACAGGGCAAAAACTGATGGATCTGATTTTGCATGTACTGTAGCCTTCAGATCACAGATAGCTTTATCTTTACATTGCAATTTAGATTTGAGCACAATTTACTCACCGCCCGGTACCCCCCCATTTATTTATTTCCAGGTTGAATTTACCCCCAATGAATTTTACAGATGACGTCGGGACAAAGACAGATCTTGTTTCTGCAAACCCAAGTATCCTTATAAAGAGGTAAGTGTGCTAGGTTTCTCCTTCTACATACAATGTACAAAACTGTATTTTATCATTAGTTGACATTACGTATTCTGTATTAGTTAAAATGTGGATGTTTTTTGAAGTCCTGTATTATACATTTAAGGGGGGTATTCAATCAGCCGTGATAACGCATTCTGTAATCGTGGATAATGTAATCGTATCTATTTCCTAACATATCCACTTATCGCAGCCTGCAGGCTCCCATTTATCGCATCTATCCTATTCCAAAATGGTGATAATAGAATTCGGCCGATAACTTTAGCCGGCAAAAGCAGAGATAAGTATAGAAGAAAATGGGGAAATCTGCCTGTCCCTCCCAAAAAGCCAAAATAATATAGGAAAACCTTCTAGAAGTCTATTAGTGGCCATAATAAAGCTATTTGGTGTCATTAAATCAGGTCAAATGACTGTTAAATGTGGAAAAAATGTTAGAAAGCTATTTTTTTCTGCAAAATAATTGCTAAATTTGGGGTACATAAAAAAGGGTACAAGTATATATTTGTGTCATTTTAGAGGAAACAGACTAAATACTCCAATCTGCAAGCCTAAAACCATTTTTCCCACTCATAAAGCCCCCCAATGTACCTGTCCCATACCTTGTACCCCAATTTCCATCACATTGCATTTTTTGACCTCAAAAATGACATGTAATTATTGTCTAATTAAAAAATAATAAAAAATTCTAAGTGCCTAATTAGTCATTCAGGGGGCAGTCCCAGGGGTTCTAAATCCTCTACCCAAAAGCTGCTGCTCCTCTATGAAAAGACCCTGGATGCTAGAGCAGTATTTTCAGCCTTTACCCAAAGATGAATGTAGAGCTCATCTATGCACTTCCTCACCACTGATTAGACAACATAGTCATCTTTACTAATACCTCTGATGACCAACAAAGTCATAAACAGTAGGGCTGACATGGATCTCAGGAGAACGGTGCTTAGCATGTAGGAGAATTGGTTAGGCCAATAGTACGGAAGACAGAGTAAATATAAGATGGGCCATGACCCAGAGCCTTCTCCTATGTTTCCTAGGCAGAGAAGCTGCTACAGATGTTTTTCCTTTGACTGCAGCACTGAAGCCCAACCTCTGATATATCTCACAACAAACAGCTGGACTTGTGAGAGGTATTGGAGCAATAAATATCTTTACTTTAAGGGACTTGTGTCACTGGTGTAAAACATCTGTACATGATGTGTTAAGGTGCACACTCTAATCCATTCTATTACTGTCAAAGGCTGAGCCTACAGTAGCATCCAGCCCCAGTGTTCTGACAACTGCTCCTCAGCCCTGATCCAAAGTAGGGTTCCAGGAAGTTTTAGCCAGAAAAACCAGCAAGGAACTTCTGCTACAGGGTCACACTCCCCAGAAGTGTAATTAGTTCCAGGTCCAAGTGGGTTGCAGTGATACCCTTCTGCGACTGAGGACCTCAAGCTTATGAACAAGTGACTCTTGCAGTTGTTGAGTGGCGGGCTTAGCCTACTAATGGCAGCAGTATTGGTCACTGACATCCACAAAGGTGGCAAATGATCATGGTGGCAGAATAAGCCCATCCCTTAAAATACTGTAATAAAATAATTTTTATTAAGCAAACAAAATTAATTGACATTGTGTTTCAACTACTTTGCTAAAGTATATGAATAAAGAGGGTTCACCCAAATAGGATCCAATGAAACCACCCAATGATCCATGGTTTTCTTTTTTTTCCCCAAGTTCTGTTGCAGTACAGTACAGCTGGTAATTTTTCTCTAGAATATACCCTTTATACTGCGCTTAGTTCTTGCAAACACATTAGAATTATTAGAACCATTTGTAGCCTAGACCTAAAATAATGTCTTCTAAATGTACTGTACCATGAGAACAATAAATATGGTGACTAATATGGTTAACGATGCACTCTATCGGCTTTCCACCTGCCTGTTGACGGCTGCACTTACTGAAATTTAGCCCTGGTTCCCCTGTGGATGTTGAAACCCAACATAGGTCAGCTGATGTCTCTTGCAAACACGCACATCACTTTAATGTTTGTGGAGAAGCTGCGATCCAAAGTACATAATGCAGTGTCTTCATCTCAGACCACGCTACTGAGGAAAAGCAAATAGTTCAGTTGGGTGTGGCAGAAATATATACAATGACTATAGGAATGGGAAATGCCGCAATTAATGCACCACCGTAAATAACTCAGTGCAATTTAGTCTCAACAACACTTTCCTTAGTTCACCCTGGGTGTAGCCTACTGTAGATTTAACTCCATAAGACCTACCTACTGCAAGTAATATTCTCATTATAGACTGAGTTATATTTCCTAATTTACCTACAGTATCTCGAATTAACATTTGGTCCCTTTGCTTCAGAAGCTCTCAAATAACAAGGCTCTGGGAACTTATATTTACTCACCTAGGATGCAAAATATTAAACAGCTGAACCTGCAATAGCTACAGTAACAGGGGTTAGTGGGGGGTTAGGTTTAGGCGCTAACCGGAGAGGTTAGGGTTAGGCTGCGGTAAGGGAGGGTTATGGCAGGGGAGTTAGAAGCCTTAACTCACACCTGTCTTCGACATTGGGATGCCGGCAGCGGTATTCTGACCACCGGCATCCTATCCACCGGGATATAATACCCAACCCAAGTACATAGTTGAACCCAATTGAATGCTTTCAACATGAATCCATTTTGCCCCTGAGGCTTTTCACACCCATAATAAGATACTTTTTTTTTTTGTCTGGTCACATTCCAACATCAAATAAGTGTGTCCCTGAGTTTAATGATGCTAAGCTTGGGAAGTCCACCCCCCCAACCCCGCCCATCCCTGAACTTTATAATTACTTGTCTAGAGTAGGAGACTTAGTCTCCAGTGACCACAATGATCTCCAGAAAATAACTACTAAATGGGTGCTCTTTAAATCATTTAATAGGTTACAGGATGTGAGTGATAGACCACTGTTAGGTACCGTGAAGTAAGCTATTCAACGTTGGTGGTGTCATTTTGCAGTAGTACAATGTGTGGACAGGTACAGTATATACTGAGGATGAGTTTCACTTATCCTCAGCACTTAAAGAGTTCAGTATTTCCAAGAAACACTGATGTACACTGATGCCTTGGGATCTTGAATTTATTAAATCACCTTCTTGTTCTGAGCTGCCTCAGAACCTAATTGTCATCTAATGATACCTGGACCACCAGCTGGACCTGTTTTGGAATCTAAGTATATTAGGCACAGTAAAATATTGTTCATTGTCTTCTATAGGTTTGGCAGTCTGCGAGAGAAGAGGAAGCCATTTATAAACATGATGCGGGCATATGACTCTGCCCTTGTTCTCCTGCCAGCTTTCTCATACTCCATGAACACTGACGTCTCCCTCAGGACGCTCTACACTCTAGAAGACTTTGACATGAGCAGCAGAGTTGTCTTCTTCAACCCACACTACATTGCGAACCTGACGCTTCACTGGAAGAACATGAAGCTCAAGTTCAGACGGATGTCATCCGGGCTTATGTTAGCGAGCGCTGCCATTGAGATTTGCGAGAAAGTGACACTCTATGGATTCTGGCCATTTTCTCAAGATCTTACTGGTACCTTCATCCCTCACCACTACTATGATAACGTTCTCCCTAAGAAAGGAGTCCACTCTATGCCAGATGAATTCTACCGATACGTACAGATGCACAGTAAAGGATCTCTACAACTGAAACTGGGACCATGTTAAAGACTACTGTAATTATGTATCATCACTTGGGTCAGTTTATCACACTCACATGAAGAGAAAGACTAACACGTGAAGTTAGATGGCAACATTCTCAGACACAGGAAGGGGAGTATATTATATATTTTAATTTAAAGGACTACTACTGCTTGGTTGTAAGCATAATAAATTCTATTTCCTTACATTTTCCACACTCTCACTTCTGAATTTCCAATGGATATTATAACTGTTAGAATTCTACATCTGTGGCCTTTTAAGTTAAAGTGTGAAAAATAATATTTGACCTGAGGTATAAATATAGACACCAAACTGTGTTACTGAAACTATTGTTGAACAAAAGTTTATCAATGCGAAATCCCACTGTAGAAATATAAAACAATATAGGTGCATCAATCAATCAATCAATCAATCAATCAATTAATCAATCGTTTGTTTACAATTCATTAATTCATGTAATTGCATTTTTAGAACAGCTCCAGAATACAATCAACACTTCCCTTAGGTTCTTTGAGGCATTTCTTCTCTTCCGTCTTGGCAATTGAATACATAAGAATATGAAAAACAGAAAACACATAGAAAAAATGAAAACACACACTCTAAGTACTAAACACCGCTAAGCTGAATAATGATAACAAACTCTACAATTTAACCTAGAGTAAAATTGAGGCGCTTGACAAATTTTTGGCCATAAATATGGGCCAACCAACCACAACCAGGTGACCCTATCTGGTGGGTCCCTAACATTCCTAAGGTTCAAGTATAGAGCATGGGAAATCCCCCACTCCCCCAGGTCAGCACAAGCGCACCATCCCAAGGCATCACACTAGTGAGAGGTAGCAGTTGAATTGTTAAAAGGTTTAACATTAGTAAGAAGCAGCAGCTGTGTGTTGGTGATGGTGCGCTGATGGTGGAATCTAATGGAGCACCACTATTACATCATGTACAGACTCTAAAAGTCTCAGTCATCGCACATGTTTATGTAAAGGCATTTACAAAATGCCGCAGGCGGGTGACCGCCAATAGATACTGCTGTCTGCGCTAATGCTTCAACCTCTGAACCTGTCCCTTGTTGTGAAGAATAAAACAGGGACATGTCTCTCGGATCTCCACAGATCAGCACCAAGCAGGAAATCTTCTCATCCTTCCAAATAGGCTTTTATGAAATAGATACCAGAATTGTCAAAGACCCCTTGATTTACAAATGGGAAGTAAAAGTGGGAGAAGGGCCGTCTTAACAGCATTGTAGTCCCTGAGCAAAGCAATGCATTTGGGCCCCTGAACATCCAGTGATTTGCTGTTGGCACTCTGATTGCTGCACAGCTTTAGCATTCCTCCAATCAGCAAGCTGAGAGCCATGCAGTGTCTTGCAGCAGACTGGAGGAAGGTAGAGGCGCTCATGAGAAACACACACCAAAATATCACAGGTTCAGTATCAGCCAAGGAATAATGCAGAAAATATAAAATATATATATTTATTAATAGTGATATAAAAATACTATTTCATAATGGATATTCACAATTGATATTCCTTATGATTTTAGCATGATATATAAGAAACAAAAGTTTAAAAATTACATGAATTTATCTGAATCTTAATAGTATATTAATATACTTGAGAAATCACTGAACTATACGATTCAAGAAATGTGTATCAGAATGTTGCAGTCTCTTATAGAAACACTGTTGCCACAGCTGTTAAACGTGATTCCTGAATGTGTCACATTGACTGCACGTATTAGTGATAGTCAGCATAAATTGATATGTGAAATACCTCTCCACAAGGGCTGGTGAACCCGAGCGTCCCCGGGTAAGTCCAAAAGTTGCCCAGTAGATAAAGAAGCTGGAGGGTACGTAGAATATCTGAATCTGTCGGCCGGCTGCACGGCTTGTTTGATTACCCTGCTTGTTTCACCTTGCAAGTGCTGTGCAGGTAAATTGTGAGCGGCAGATGTATAGCTGCTGGATCGGGTGGTATCTTAAGCCCGGGTATATGTGTGCGTTCCTTCCGAGCTACCTGGACGTGCACCGTCCGCCGGTAAAGACCGAGGTGGAGAACGCTGGAGATGATTGCCGTAGCCGTGCGGCGTCTGCAGCTGATCGTGTGGCCACGTAGAAAGCCGTCCGCGGCTGCTGTTGGTGAAGCCGGATGAAATGGCTGTGGCCTGAATGCGTCCTGAATACAGGTGTTTAGTGATTTGCAAAGAGGGGAGGAGTCCTGGCGCGTTTCGTCACGTGACCCGTGACTTTTTCAAAGAAAAAGTCACGGGTCACGTGACGAAACGCGCCAGGACTCCTCCCCTCTTTGCAAATCACTGAACACCTGTATTCAGGACGCATTCAGGCCACAGCCATTTCATCCGGCTTCACCAACAGCAGCCGCGGACGGCTTTCTACGTGGCCACACGATCAGCTGCAGACGCCGCACGGCTACGGCAATCATCTCCAGCGTTCTCCACCTCGGTCTTTACCGGCGGACGGTGCACGTCCAGGTAGCTCGGAAGGAACGCACACATATACCCGGGCTTAAGATACCACCCGATCCAGCAGCTATACATCTGCCGCTCACAATTTACCTGCACAGCACTTGCAAGGTGAAACAAGCAGGGTAATCAAACAAGCCGTGCAGCCGGCCGACAGATTCAGATATTCTACGTACCCTCCAGCTTCTTTATCTACTGGGCAACTTTTGGACTTACCCGGGGACGCTCGGGTTCACCAGCCCTTGTGGAGAGGTATTTCACATATCAATTTATGCTGACTATCACTAATACGTGCAGTCAATGTGACACATTCAGGAATCACGTTTAACAGCTGTGGCAACAGTGTTTCTATAAGAGACTGCAACATTCTGATACACATTTCTTGAATCGTATAGTTCAGTGATTTCTCAAGTATATTAATATACTATTAAGATTCAGATAAATTCATGTAATTTTTAAACTTTTGTTTCTTATATATCATGCTAAAATCATAAGGAATATCAATTGTGAATATCCATTATGAAATAGTATTTTTATATCACTATTAATAAATATATATATATTTTATATTTTCTGCATTATTCCTTGGCTGATACTGAACCTGTGATATTTTGGTGTGTGTTTCTCATGAGCGCCTCTATTTTCATTCTATAATTTGATTAACCACACAGGAGTACTGCACATCTCCTTATAGTGGCGTACGTGTTTTCCCACGCCATAAGATCCAGGTTCAATTTATATTTATTTATAATAGATCATTACATACAGGCGCAGCAAAAGAGTTTTTTCTTTTTGTTTGGAGGAAGGTAGAGATTGCAGCACTCTGATTGGTGGATAGCTCCAGTCATCCACCAATCAGCGTGCTGACAACTATTCGCTGCCTGGCTGCAGGCTTGAGGCAGATATAGAATGCTGCACTCTGATTGGTGTATAGCTCCAGCCATCCACCAATCAGCGTGCTGACAACTATTTGTTGCCTGGCTGCAGGCTTGAGGCAGGAAAGAATGCTGCACTCTGATTGGTGTATAGCTCTAGCCATCCTCCTGTCAGCAAGTTGGGATGCATTCTATACCTGCCTCCCATGAAGCTCCGGAGGTACCATATTGGGAGGCAGATGCCTTCTGGTCCATCCTATGCCTGCTGGGAAATCCCTAGAATTCTAGGGACCTGGGCACCTGCCCAGTGCCCCTATATGTTAAGATGACCCTAAGTGTGAAGGGCTTAGGTATCCCAACTATATGTGAATGCAATGTGACAATGACGTGACAAATATGTGACCCCCAGATGCCATTGCAGTGACAAAAACAAAACGATATAAAATTTTAAGTTCAGGAAAACATTATCTCTGCAACATCCATAGATATTCTTTATATTTATTGCAATAGTTAAACACTCATGTCATGTATTATTGGTTGCATAGATAGAATCCCTTTATTATTTCCACACTGAGCACAATGGGTAATATCTAATCTATGGATATTGAGCATTACTGTATAAATTCTACATAAAGTATCTGAATCTGTAACATTATAAAGATACAGTATATACACAGTAGCTTTAGTGGAAACATGGAAACTTTGTGTCAGTACTTGTACATTAAACCTAAGTATTGTGGCTCACAGTATGTGTCTAATGCAACAAATGCTGAACTTCGGCCCCCTCTAGTGGACATACAGTACTATGCATTATTTCATCTTTCCACTGTATGTTTAAACTATAAATTGTAACCTACAGTATAAGAAATAATGTCAAAATACAGCTTCACACTAGACAACGTTCAACCGTGTCTTTATTTTAGTGTTAACATAACATTTTTGTCACCACGTCATACACGTGCTGTATAGGAGATACATACTGTATACAGAGAAAGAGGTGTGCTGTACAATGTATTATGCATTGTGAGATATAATTATATCATTCATTGTGACTATGTATATTGATTACAGTATGTTGTGTTTAGTAGATATCGTGTTATGCTGTATGTCTGAATAGAACGTTGTTTTCTACTAACATTCATTTAAATGTTGCACCAGCACATTACAGTACCATGCACTTTGTATTGGGGGCACCGAATTTGAGGGGATGCAAGTTGTCCCCCTCCCCAGCACTGGGGCATCATCTCCTAGTCACCGGCATACATACAGCATGTGCCCACTCCCAGCATCACTGCTGCAGCCTGTGTGGGCACCGGCGCTCAGTCTCTCTTGGGCTGTGGAAACCTTGGGCAAGTTTTGTAGTGTCCCAGCCAGTCAGCAAGCTGGGACTTCTATACCGGGCTCTGCATGGCCCCGCCCATCACGGATCTCTTCTACATTACTGGCTTGCTCTGGGTGACGAGGACAGATATCATCTTAGAGAGCTTCAACTGCATCCAAGGTTCATATGTCTCCTGTTTAAACTGATATTTTCATGAAACTTATATAAACTGTAAATATGCTAATAACCTGCCGTAGAGACTTAATAGTGGAAAACATTTCTACCATAGAGACTTAATAGTGGAAAACATTTCCTTGCTTATATTTTACAAGGCTGTTAAGGCTAACAGCAGAAAAAAAGTTTTTTTGGCGCTGAGCAGAACTGTGTATGTTTACACCCTGGGATTAGCTGCCACCTGGTGAGGAGGTAGCCAGCCTCCTCAAACGACAAGACAAATACAGAAAAATACCAGGTCAGCGCTTAATACCAATGATTTACCCAAGAGTATATAAAACACTTTAATAAACAAAACTAAAAAAACATATACACAATTAAAAAATTGTTTGACCAAAGCATGATAGTCATACAAAACTGAGGTATATAATACCTCTAAATTAGCAATAGTATACACTAATTGTAAACAGTAGAAGGCAGTCGCAAAACCTTAAAAAGGAAAGACCCTGAATTTGATTTTATCCGTATTTAAATAATAGCCCACAATATAAGCACAGATGAATCCTACAAGACCATACGTATAGGTGTCCTCAATTGGTATGGGTTTGATCACAGCTGGAGAGTGTTCAGCAATTGAATAGTCCACTGAATAAATAGTCGGTGCAGAAATATAAAGTTATATAATGACTGCTACTCACAGTGTGTATAGAATTGTCCTTGCTGCACCACTGTTGTTGTATAGAGCCGCTCTATATCACCCCCTGCACGGGTGAGACATCCGTCAGCGACACGGTCCGTCAGCAGCACAATCAGGCAGGGAACCGCTCTCCACCGCACGGCACAATGTAAATACACTGGTCCGCCGTACAGCACACACGGCACAATTAAAGTGGTGCTCAGCAGGGCAGGATGTGAGGAGTTCCCAGTGCAGTGGAGGAAAGTAGATGGTGCAGTCTCGTTATAGATGAGCAATTGCCGGCAAATGCTATGAAACAATCAGCTGCTGTGAAAAGAAGACTTTGTTCTTGTGGGCAATGTGGGTGTTAGCGACCCCTTCTCTCTGTACCCTCAACGCGTTTCTCCGCACCACAGGCGGCTTCTTCAAGAGGCAGAGTGTTCAGGCAAACAGACTGTAACAGTGTTATAGAGTATAATCTGCAGCTGTCGGAATAAGAACATTGCACGGCTTACAGTATATGTCATTAAATTTAATTGCTAAACAAACTGTATTTCTAAAGCGTGCCAGCTTTCCTGGTTATGTTTTTAGGGAAGAAACCCCACGTCATTTTTAAATTTTGTCTAACTCTTCTTAACATTCACAGACAGAAGCATGTACGCAGGACTGCCATCAGAAATTCTGGGGCCCAGGACTCACAAAATGGGCAGCCCCCCAACCCCAAAAAATAAATAAATAAACATAAAAAATAATTATATATATATATATATATATATATATATATGACAAGAATTACTCTCCCACTGCGATATTTCAAATAAAACACTAAAATTTATTAATTATATGGCAGCCTGTATCCTCTAAGTTCCCTGTTAGGAGGAACTAAATGTGTGAAAATATGAAACAAAATAGAGGAGATGGCGCCAAGGGAGTTATATCAACGCCTACCTAAAAACGGACCCTTACAGTACTCTCCGGATAAATTACGTCAGATAACAAATACTAACATAAAAATTTATTAAAACAACATATAAACCCGACACAAATGTTCATAAGTATACAGAGTTGATACATTTACATTTGTCACACAATTTGAACAATCAGTTTGTAGTGATGAGGAAAAAGCGTAGATATATCACTAAGATTTCCTCCTTCTCCTTATTGTAGATTCGGACGTAACATCATATAATAGATAGCAGTGCAGTAGTGCAGTGCTGATAGCCAAGTCTCTGTATAATCAGAGACTTGGCTGTCAGCACTGCACTACTGGAGGGTCTACCACGTGTTCTAAATTGGTTAGACATTATACCCATTTGAATTGCCTTCACTCCTGAGTCTCTGAGTGTCAGGTTCAAGCTGCTGACCGATGAGGTTCCTTATGCTTGTGAACGAGTTAGATTCTATACACATATGAATCTTCCCCATATTCGAATATCTGAATGTCAGACTCAAGCTGATGATATATGAGGTATGGTCCTCGCTGTATCAATCAAGTTCCATTGAAATATTGAAACGTTGTTCATACATCTTTGAATGACCTTTTATGTGCTGACAATATGTTCTGAAATGAAGAGATTATACCCCTGATGAAGTCTTGGAACAAGACAAAACACGTTGGGGTTATTTATCTATCTATTATCTGATGTTACCTCCGAATCTACAATAAGGAGAAGGAGGAAATCGTAGTGATATATCTATGCTTCTTCCTCATCACTACAAACTGATTGTTCAAATTGTGCGACAAATGTAAATGTATCAACTCTGTATACTTATGAACATTTGTGTCGGGTTTATATGTTGTTTTAATAAATTTTTATGTTAGTATTTGTTATCTGACGTAATTTATCCAGAGAGTACTGTAAGGGTCCGTTTTTAGGTAGGGCGTTGATATAACTCCCTTGGTGCCATCTCCTCTATTTCTTTTTATATATATATATATATATATATTGTAACACTGTAGGGGAACCGGACCCCGTTTCTGGGGTAGATGGCAGCTGACAGCAGCTGAGAAGTCATACAAGTCCAGTTTTTAGGGTGCAACTGGCCACAACCAGTTTTATTAAACAGAAAACAAAACAAACATCAAAAGAAAATGCCTTGCCTGTCCGGCACTAACTAAACACAAGACGTCCGTAACTGTCTCTAAACAAAAAAACACAGAGTTTTCCAGTCAACACTGTTTGGCTCACTTGTATAATGAAGCGTGTTTCTCTCACAGAGATCCTGCAGTCTTCCCAGGCAGTCTGCACACACTAATCAGGCTAGCAGCCCTATAACCCACTTACACAGCTGAAACCCTGATTAGCCCTCTGTGAGGCCAAAGACCCAAACTGGGCCCAATGTCTGGAACTTGCCCTATCTCTCTTTCAGGGCCCTTATCCAGCTTTTCCAATAAACTAAGGAGGTTCTGACAAAACAAAACATTTTCCTAATACATGTAAGACAAGAACCTGGGACAAACATATCTGCCCTCAAACACTATTCCAGTGTTCTTGTCACAATATATATATAAATAAAAACATACAAAATAAATATACACACACACACACACACACACACACACACACACACTTTCTCTCTCCCACTCACTCTCCCTCAACTTACCTATCAGAGGCTGACCGGAGCTGTAACAGCCTGGTCACATGTAGCTCCACCCCCTCTGTTCATGTAGCCCCGCCCCCTTTTCACGACAAGATCTGGCACTGTCACAAAGGGGGGAGAGAATGCTGCAAGCTTCCATTGAAAAGTCTCTGCCAAAATGGCCGCAGACTCAGTGGAGACAGTTATTAAAGATACTAGAGGAGCCTCCTCTAGTATCTTTAAGAACTGTCTCCTCTGAGGCGGCGGCCATTTTTGGAGGGACGTTAACAATAGAAGCTTGCAGCGTCCTCTCCCCCTCCTTTGACAATACCAGAACTCGGTAATGAAAAGTGGGCGCAGCATCGGTGGCATGAGTAGTCCGGGACCTCTCTACTCTGTTAGAGAGGCCGGGCCCGGGACATCTGTGCCCGCAGCACCCCCCTGATGGAGGGCCTGCATGTATGGATCTCACTGATCTGAGCTGGTCTATTTTTGTGGAGGGGAGATTTTGTTAATGTTTACAACTCGTACCTAAGTATGCAGGCTTTGCAATTGCTGGTTGCAGAATAGCAGGAAACATGCGAGTTTATGTGTCCCCGCATCCTATTACATTGTGCGAGTTCTAAAAAAGTGCAAGGTTAGCGTTAAACTCACACTTGAAGAACTCGCACCCTTATTACATTTGGCTGCATGTGTCTCTATCACTGCTTACTCTGTGCACACGCAACGTGGGATGCATGCGCCATGGGAGGCACACCGTGGGGCGAATGCAATGTGCATCTTTTAGTGACTTAGATGTAAACGCAGTTGAAAAACATCGGCCAAATTGTGCCAAAATCCGCATTGCGTGTGAACTCAGAATCCCATAGCAGCACGAGATTAGACATTTTGTTGCAAAGGGATTGATGCCAAGGGGCCTGATTCACAGTTGTGCGCAAATGCATTCACAGCGTCGAATGTGTGGGCAGCAGCTGCGTGAAATTTTGCAAATGCCGCAGCTGCCTGGATTTGTACAGAGACGCCCACTGGCGCCTTTGCTGATACCAGCAGCTGCGAACACACACACAGCATCCGTCGCATATCAGTCTATTTTAAAAAATCTGAGTATCCCTATGGCTGCGCTGAACGGCCGCAGGAAGTAAGATGTCAGAGACGTTGCAGCTGCGTATGGATCAAAGCCTTAGGCATACCCCCAAATTGGTCGTGACACATCTGTATTATTGCCACCGCTCCCTATTACCATCTGGGAGCGCAAATCGTTAACGACATTGAGTGTACACACTGGACGAGATTGTAAAATATCTCGCTCGGATTGGCCCTTCCCAGGGTTTTGGTGTGAAAGGTGCAATAGAAGTTGGGACTAAACAGAAAGATTTTGTACAAGTAAAAAAAAAAAAATGTTCCCGTTATTTTTTTACTAAATGTTATTCGGAATAAAAGTTAAAATACAAACTCGCTGGGGGGGGTTGTTAATTGATTTTAACACCAGTAGGATGAGCAACTTCCTCTCTAAATTTCCCAGGCTTCCAGTCAGCTATGCGCATTGGGGGGAGAAAATGCTCGTATAAGCGCTTAGTAATATACAGATGGGTAATACATTCCTTATATGTCCACAATGATGTTCCTTATTCCTCTGTCTTCAGTGTGGTAGTGGAAGATGCTTCCGATCTAGTCCCAATGTATAAAACAGAGGAAAAACAAACAATGTGTAGAAATGCTTCAAGTCTGTTCTTAATGCATATAGCCCACTGGACCCACAAGACAGGGGAATTTCTTTAAGAAACTTATAGTCCGTACCCCAACTCACAATCGAGTATTATATATTGTGCATGTAGCAGTTTCTTTATCCTAGGACTCGTATACCCTTTACCACCAGGTCCCAGACTTGTAATAATATCTCCCAGAGTGTATATATAAAAATATGTGTGAGTAAGGGTACGCATCATCTTAAACAAGAGTAAAGAAACCTTTATTGAGAGTGATAATCCATGATTTAGAAGTGAGTTGGGTACGCACTCCCCTTCCTCATCTATTTCTTGTGGAGGATACACCGGGTTCTGCTATAGAAACCTTTTCACACTATTGGAGGGGTTTTGTGCTGTGAACTAGGGTACGCCCCACACACTTCCTACATTTTTGTTTGGGGTAGTAGGGGTTGACCAACATATGGTTACAAAACGTCTCCACACATTGTATGTTATTCTCTTTTTATATACCCACGTGATATTGAGAATTTTGTGAGGAATAAAAGAAGGGATTGAAGAACAGGAAGCATTTGGGCCCAAGTAAAGAAACCTTTTGAAGCTTGTCCTCTCCCTCCTCGGAAGTGAGTTGGGTACGCATTTTCTCACAAAATGCTGGGTTGATGTCCCATGTGATACTATTATTCGATATACACTCTGGGAGATATTATTACAAGTCTGGGACCTGGTGGTAAAGGGTATACGAGGCCTAGGATAAAGAAACTGCTACGTACACAATATATAATACTCGATTGTGAGTTGGGGTACGGACTATAAGTTTCTTAAAGAAATTCCCCTGTCTTGTGGGTCCAGTGGGCTATATGCATTAAGAACAGACTTGAAGGATTTCTACACATTGTTTGTTTTTCCTCTGTTTTATACATTGGGACTGGATCGGAAGCATCTTCCACTACCACACTGAAGACAGAGGAATAAGGAACATCATTGTGGACATATAAGGAATGTATTACCCATCTGTATATTACTAAGCGCTTATACGAGCATTTTCTCCCACCAATATTGTTGTATTTGTTTTGACTGGGTGTGGTGACACCCCTGAGGGGGATAATGGGGGTCATTCCGAGTTGTTTGCTCGCAAGCTGTTTTTAGCAGCTTTACACACGCTAAGCCGCCGCCTACTGGGAGTGACTCTTAGCATCTTAAAATTGCGAACGAAAGATTAGCAGAATTGCGAAAAGACTTCTCTGTGCAGTTTCTGAGTAGCTCGAGACTTACTCTGCCAGTGCGATCAGTTCAGTGCTTGTCGTTCCTGGTTTGACGTCATAAACACACCCAGCGTTCGCCCGGACACTCCTCCGTTTCTCCAGCCACTCCCGCGTTTTTCCCAGAAACGGTAGCGTTTTTTCACACACACCCATAAAACGGCCTGTTTCCGCCCAGTAACACCCACTTCCTGTCAATCACACTACGATCGCCTGAACGATGAAAAAGCCGTGAGTAAAATTCCTAACTTCATAGCAAATTTACTTTGCGCAGTCGCAGTGCGAACATTGCGCATGCGCACTAAGCGGAAAATCGCTGCGATGCGAAGAAATTTACTGAGCGAACAACTCGGAATGACCCCCTATATACGTTAAAGCTGCTTTTCTTTTGCGCACATCTCTAAGATAACTTCCCTTTGTTTTTCTGGTATGCGCATTTGGGGCCCCATAGCACAGTTAGTCAGCCCCCTTCCGCCCCACCCCACTCGACTGCAAATGGCACCCTCCCACCCTTGTGAATTGCTACGAGATCCCTTCCCCGACTACTTAAAGATCCCCCTCCCGCCCGTGGACTACCTGCAGCGGGTGGGCACTCACCAATGGGGCGCCGTTTTCTGCGGTCTGCTGCTGCCTGCAGAACTGCTGCCACATCTGTTGCTCTCTTGGCAGGCTCCATCTAGAGGATTTGGAGGTGGACGCTGAGAGGAGGAGTGGTGGACGCTGAGAGGAGGAGTGGTGCCCGTGGTCCAGTGATGTCCCTGCAGACTCGGCCACGCCTCCTCCCAGAATTAGTTAGGACTCAGGAGAGGCGGGGCCAACCGGGTGAGTAGCAGCACAGCACACTTCTAAGGTAAGAGCAGCCAGCGGGGCTCAGCAGCTAGGTGCAGGGGAAGGGCTGGGCCCCAAAGACGGCTCGGGCCCCATAGCAGCTGCATCCCCTGCACCTATGGTAGCTACACCCATGCTTCCAGTACGATGTTATCTCTGAGTAATTGGTCACCATAGACAATAGTGGATAATTGAGAATTTGCTACAATGTGAAAGAGGAACGTGATGTCACTGCTAAATATCTAACTTCTATGTTACTTCTTATAAATGAGCCCCTTCAATAATAATGACCTGTATGCTGTACGCTTACTTGGAGCTCACAAATCTCCCAGTTACACAAAACAAGTACGAGGATATAAAATATACGCTAAGCACTAGTACTGTACTAATGAGAAATGAGGATACAGTTATTCTAAGGACGGGTGTGGTATGAAAGGGCGACAGTGTCTAGGTTGACCAATATTGGTCGACAGTAACTAGGTCGACAGGGATTCTAGGGCAACAGGGTTTATAGGTCAACATGGTGTAGGTCAAAAGGTCAACATGAGTTTTTTTTTTGGGGGTGTCGTTTACTCCGTACAGTGGGCCTAATTCAGACCTGATCGCTGCTGCAAATTTGTTAGCAGTTGGGCAAAACCCCGTGCACTGCAGGTGGGGCAGATGTAACATGTGCAGAGAGAGTTAGATTTGGGTGGGTTATAGTGTTTCTGTGCAGGGTAAATACTGGCTGCTTTATTTTTACTCTGCAATTAAGATTGCAGATTGAACACCCCCCCCAAATCTAACTCTCTCTGCACATGTTACATCTGCCCCCCCCCCCCCCCCCCCTGCAGTGCACATGGTTTTGCCCATTAGCTTACAAATTTGCAGCAGCAATCAGGTCTGAATTAGGCCCAGTGACCGGGAACCCCAATTAGTGCACCGTGTTCCCTCGCATGCTTCGGGCAAGGTGACTCACTCTGCTACCGCTGCGCTCGGCACATGTTACTATTCCCAATCATAGTACATGTGGATCAATAAGTATGAAAAAGTTCAAAAAAAGAAAAAAAATTGTGAAAAACTTACGTCAACCTTTTGACCTGTCGACCTAGAGACCCTGTCGACCTAGTTACTGTTGACCAATAGTGGTCGACCTAAGTGTGGTTGACCTAGGGGGGATCCGGTCTGAAGATCGACAGTGTCTAGGTCGACAATGTTTACGTCGACCACTATAGGTCGACAGTCACTAGGTCGACATGGATGGAAGGTCGACATGGTTTATAGGTCGACATGTGCTAGGTCGACAGGTCTAAAGGTCGACATGAGTTTTTCACATTTTTTATTTTTTTTATTTTTTCATACTTAACGATCCACGTGGACTACGATTGGAATGGTAAAGTGTGCCGAGCGAAGCGGTAGCGGAGCTAAGGCACCATGCCCGAAGCATGGCGAGCGAAGCGAGCCATGCGTGGGGACGCGGTGCACTAATTAGGTTTCCCGGTCACTCTATGAAGAAAGCGACACCAAATTCCCCCCCCTCATGTCGACCTTTAGACCTGTCGACCTAGCACATGTCGACCTAGAAACCCTGTCGACCTTCCATCCATGTCGACCTAGTGACTGTCGACCTATAGTGGTCGACCTAAACATTGTTGACCTAGATACTGTCAATAAAACGGACCACACCCGACCTAGAGACCGTATACCTTAAGGACATGGTCGGTTTTTACTTTCTGTTGCTGGATGGGCTTACTCTGACACATGGCTTGTATACCACGGTGTATATACAGCTGTAGCCACATTCATCCAGCCTGCAACATGGCAACATGGCCGCTCAGGCAAACATGCCATGGGTGTAATTAAGGGCCTAATTCAGACCTGGACACTGCAGCGGCAGCAATCACACATTGAAGCCCAGTGAGGTGAGCGCACCCGCAGCAGGCACTCTCCTCGTGTGCAGACAGTGAGATGCCAAGGCATCTCACTTATGCGATCGTGTCTGCGTGATTGACAGGCAGAGGCGGTCGCGGGGCGGTTGGGGGCATGTCGGCGGCGTTGGGATGGCGTTGCAGCGGCATTTAAGTTGTGCGGTCCGGACAATGCAGGAATGTCCTGACACGCAGCAGCTGCGGCCAAAAACGTGGTGGTTAGTCACGTGCCTTCACCCTTTGCTGGGCGTCCCCTTGCATGTCCGAGATTTTTATCGTAGAGGTGCATTTTTTTCCGCACAAGTCTCAATCAGGCTCTTAGTACCCCGAGCTGCCACAAGTCACACCCACGGTCAGCTCTAAAGCCTATGGATCGCGGATGTGAATTAGTTGCATGCACACAGCAGCTAGTCGCAGCCATGGCAAGGTGCAGGCTGGATGAGCGTGGCTACATCTGATTGCTTCTTGCCACCTGTCATTGACTCCTATTGTGATGTAAGAAGTTTATCCTTTGCTGTGAGAATATCGGGTATATATGTTCTTTTCGGTTCCTAAACAGAAGATAGACACTATAAAGTCATTAGGTCTATAGTAAAAGTTCAACAGTCAAAAGGTCAACAGGGTCATAAGGTTGACAGTCAAAAGGTTATCAGGGTCACAAGGTCGACAGGGTCAAAAGGTCGACACACAAAAAATGTGGGTGTTGTTATGTGTTTTTAAACATTTTTACCCCAATTTGTTGAAATGCGTCCTCCTGCGGGCTCCTTTCGCTCGCCACAAGGTTACTAATGATGATAGTTTATGACATGGATAGTCAGTTTGATGAAGCGCGCCCCCTCACGGGCTCGCTTTGATTCGGGCTTGGTGGCTCGCACCGCTCCGCTTCGCTCACCACAAGGTTACTAATGGTAATGGTTTGTGAAATGGATAGTAAATGCAGCAAAAAGTTGTAAAAATGTTTAAAAAACACACAAAAAAACTGTTGACTTTTTGACCCTGTTTGACCTTTTGAACATGTCGACCCTTTGCCTTTCAACCTTTTGACTGTTGACCTTTTGACTGTCGACTTTTTGACCCTGTGGATCTTTTGATTGTCAACCTTTTAACCCTGTTGACCTAATGCATGTCGGCCATTAGTGGTCGACCTATTGACTGTAGACCATTTTATTGTTAATCTATAAACCAGATTCTTTTCCTACCTCCCAACTGTCCCAATTACAGCAGAACAGTCCAGCTGTCCCTCCCACAGGCAGCAATTTCCTGCAGGTGGAAAGGAGGGGGGGGGGGGGGTGGGGGCAGCTGCGGGAGGTTTTGATCACCACTACTCTGCTCTCCAAAGCAGCGAGTGATCTCTGAGCCGATGCCCTGCACATGCACATGGCATCTATTCAGTGCTGGGAAGGGAGCAGGGGGCTGTCATTCTACTCAGGAAACGCCCTAGAATGATGAAAAATTTGGTTAAGCTCACACGGATGAGGCCACGCCCTTCCTATTGGAGGCCACACACCCTTATTTGGTCGGACACAGCTATGCTGCGTGTACATCCCGACCTTCTAAAATGCAAAGTTGGGAGGTATGCCTTTCCACCTTGGCAAAGATGACCATTTAAAGCGCATGCTATATCTGGTACCATGAGAGTGCTGGGGAAGACTAGATGGGCCAAGTGGTTTGAAGAGCATATTGACTAGATAGGAAAGGAAAGGGTTAAACCTCAGAGGCTGGGGAAGGCCGTGTATGATATCAGGTGGTAGGTTTAATCCTATAGTGAAGCAAGGAGGAGTATAGTTTAAATCTTTATGGCTTGTTGGGAGGGAGTCAGGCTCTTTTACTTTTGTCTTGGACATCCCTGCAAGAAGAACATGGTAGTGATGATGAGGATTTGTTGTCGGTGGTGTAAGTGGATGATCAGGCAGGACGTCATGTGAGGCATCAGGGGTGACTGACTTTGATGGTTCAGGCTCCGCATCCTCTTTCTGCGAAGGGTAAGAAGTTCCTTCCTTTTCTTCTTCCTCCTCTTCGCTTGCATCTTCAGCCAGTAGCTGCTAAATATGCAAAGCAGGAAGCTGATCTGCAGTTGAGGAGAAGGCGGTTTGCTGTGAGTTATAGGAGGTGGAGGAAACACAGCAACTGGCTGGTTGTGGTGCACTATGACTATATTGCGATGTTGTGTGAACATTGCAACAGTTGTAGGAAAAGGATTTGGAATGGACACTATGTTGATATGTTCGTATTGACCAAAAAAGCCAAGAAACGATACATTTTTGGCTACAGTTTTTTTGGCGTCTTTGTGGCCTGGTATTTAGAGGATCAGACTGAGGAGCACCTGAATGTAATTAGGTGCATACACATGATCCACGACTTGAAAGGGGCAGATTGTAGGGTTTATGAAGAGCGGTTTAGGCTTAAGCAGGACTGGTGGTGGATTGACATTTCTAGGTCACACCAGGAGGAGAGAGAGGCCCAATGGGCAGGTCTGGGTACTACAGAGTAAGTTTCTAGTGCATTGTGAGCTAGTGTAGATGCTCCCCCAGCATGTAGGTTTGGGGGATCAGGGACACCTCCAGCACAGGTTCCTTCTAAGGGCAAATGTTTTGTGTTTCATAATTCCACATGCCCCCATGGGCAGAGGTGCCATTTTTGACACTTTTGCATGTGCTGCAGTGACTTCCATCCTGCACTGAACTGTTTTCATGGCGGTAGGCAAGTTATCCAGGCTGGGAAATACCGCAGCCAGCACACCCGCAGCTTCCACTGGAACTAAGTTGGGCTCTCAGCCTGGTCCGCGTCTTTGCTATGTCCAGATGGTTGGAGTGGTATCCAGATAGAGAGGTTTCAGAATCTCTGTTTAACGGTTTTCAGTTTGGTATTTGGTTGCCTGTTCAAGGGGAGGTTCTAGCGGATTCTCTAGGAATCTACAGTCCACTCGATCCTTCCCGGATGTTCTGCAGGACAAAGTTGAGAAAGAGATCCAGTTGTGGCAGATGGCGAGCAAGTTCGCTCAATCCCCGTTGGAGAATTTAATACTTTCTCTGGTGGGCGCCGTGCTTAAGAAGACTCGAGGCAATTTAGGCTTATCCAACATCTTTCTTATCCAACAACTAATGGTGATGAGCAGAGAAATTAAGCTAATTATCTACCAAAACAGAAAACAAGCAAAGGTCATCAGACGCAGCACTTATAAGCATTGGATTTCCAGTGCCCAAGAGCTTTAATCTCGGGCACTGAAAAACCCGCATGTTCAGAGAAAGTATTCACCAGTACCAACAGGGATGAATCCAAACTGGAAGTAGCCACTGGTTTGCTGACACAAAAAAAATCAAAAAGGCAAGCTGAAATAATAAATTCTAGTTATGAGAGTGGCAAACCAAGGAGAGAACCGAAACCAAATGAACCAACAAACTTAATGTAATGGGCCACCGCAGGTCATCAAAAATAGAAGCCAAAAAGCCCAACCTTTAATGGCTCTCTGCATCAAAAAATCTTCTTGTAAACTTCCAGTGACATTGCACTCACAAGAAAAATTACACACCAGTAATCACACTCCTTATGACCGCCATGGACTTACCAGAAATGTAAAGTCCCCAAACAAAGGACAAAAATATCTGATAAACTTGCTTACTTCTGCCACGTTTGAGTGAAAGCTTCCCTACACCTTCATGCAGAAAGGTAATGTATGCCCATCCTGGGGGCTAACGGCTGCTGAGCTAACCCCTCTATTCTGAACAAATAACCTGTCAACAATCAGCCGGGCAAATGTCACCAATCAATGCAGCAGAGGGTGCTAACTCCCTAAACTTACACCACTGGAAACGAGAAAGTGCATCCACAATGGAATTATCTATACCCAAGACATGACACTCCTCTGAGCAATTGTTGAATGGTTAACAATGCAACTCCATCTGTGTGAGGAGATGCAGAACCAGAGTTGACATAGTTTGCTACTGATTTCTACTGACCACAAACCTTCAAAGTAAGTGGCAATCCTAGTGGACTCCGCTACGTGGACCCAACCAAAAGCTCAAACCATTAAACTCAGCCAAAAACACATACCAAACCCTGAGATCCTCTGATTTTCAGAGGAGAACCAAATTAAATGGTGGAACTTACACACGCCAGTCGTTGCCCTATCAAGCTTACAGTATGTCAAAGATCTGATCCATGGGGATGACTCCACATGCAAAATTAAACAGACCCAACAAGTACAGTATTGTGCCTGCCGCAGGGTAACTTTCTCTTACACCAAAGCAAGCATGATAGCATCACAGAGTTTAACCACCTTCTCAGCAAAGAGATGGCAACAACTGTCCATTATGTCAATCTCAATGCCGAGATATGACAATTTCGTACTTATCCATTGCAATTGGGACACCAAATTTGATGAACAATGACTGGGAAAAAAAGAGATCTGCACAATGGGGGGACCCAGCTTATACACAGGAAGTCGTCAAGGTAGTGTGCAACCCCAGTCACCCCAGTGCCCATAGAAATGCTCCAGTACAAAAATGAACTAAAGGCCTCAAAAAATGCTCACAATATGGAGATACCCATGGGACGGCACTTGTCAATGTAGAATCCATTGTTGAGCCTGAAGCACATGAACAGAAATCAGTCAGGATGCACAGATAACAAGCAAAAGGGTGATTCCACATCATGGGGCCCAGGCAATCCCAAAAGAATGCCTGGGCCCCATAACCAAACAATTTCAAGAGCCTCAGAATGACTAATAGCACACAGATCCAAGGTCTCAGTTATGCCATCATTGACCGACCACCCAGCCAGGTGAGACAGATGCTGTATCTGCCGGTATTTCCTGGGAGCTTTTTGGGCATGATGCTGATTGGAAAATATAACAAATCAGGCAAAGGAAGAGCAGCAAAAGAATTGACCATAGCGTACATCCCAGCTGTACTTCTTTTTCCACCTTGTCCGTGAAAACGTCCATCAACTCATAGGCAGAACATAAAATCCTAGGGGAACTTCTAGCTACATCACCAAGCACTGAGAGTTGGAACCCCTCAAGAAACCTGATAGGCAAAAACTCAGCCACATCCTGAAGAGGGTACCAGTCCAGCCACTTCAATATGGCATCCTTAAGCCACAGGGAAGGGGCCCTATTGAACAGGAGCTGACCCAGGTGGCTTGGGGTCAGAGGAAAAGTCCACACAGCTGAGGGCATCATGGACAGGATCAGCGGCACCACGTCTTAACACTGGTGACTAAAATGACAGAGATGCTGACCCACAATAGCTGTTGTTATACGCAAATCATAGGCCCTTAGCAGGAGTGTGAGGGTTAGGTAGGTACAGTCCAGTTATACTGCCACATATGTCCAGTGGAACTGCCGTATAATTCCAGTGATTCTGCCTTATAATTCCAGTTGTACTGGCGTATAAATTCAGTCTAGTGATACTGCAGTATATGTACAGTGATATTGCCGTATATGTCCAGCGGTACTGCCGTATAAATCCAGCGATACTGCTGTATATGTCCAGTGATACTGCCGTATATGTCCAGTGATTCTGCCGTATATGTCCAGTGGTACTGCCATTTATGTCCAGTGGTACTGCCGTATAAATCCAGTGGTTCTGGCGTATAAATCCAGTCCAGTGATACTGCCGTATATATCCAGTGGTACTGCCATATAAATCCACTGATACTACCGTATGTATGTCCAGTGGTACTGCCGTATAAATCCAGTGGTACTGTCGTATAAATCCAGTCCAGTGGTACTGCCGTATAATTCCAGAGATACTGCCGTATATATCCAGTGGTACTGCTGTATAATTCCAGTGGTACTGTCATATAAATATAAACCAGTTATACTGCCGTATATGTCCAGTGATACTGCCGTATAATTCCAGTGCTACTGGCGTATATGTCCAGTGGTACTGGCGTATAAATCCAGTCCAGTGATACTCTGTATGTACAGTGATATTGCCGTATATGTCCAGTGGTTCTGCCGTATAAATCCAGTGATACTGCTGTATATGTCCAGTGGTACTGCCGTATAAATCCAGTGGTACTGTCGTATAAATCCAGTCCAGTTGTACTGCCGTATACAGTAATTCCAGAGATAATGCCGTATATGTCCAGTGATACTGCCGTATATGTCCAGTGATACTTCCATATATGTCCAGTGGTACTGACGTATAAATCCAGTGGTACTGCCGTATAAATCCAGTCCAGTGACACTGCTGTGTATGTTCAGTGGTACTGCCATATAAATCCAGTGATACTGCTGTTTATGTCCAGTGGTACAGCCGTATAAATCCAGTGGTACTGTCGTATAAATCCAGTCCAGTGGTACTGCCGTATAATTCCAGAGATACTGCCGTATATATCCAGTGGTACTGCTGTATAATTCCAGTGGTACTGTCATATAAATATAAACCAGTTATACTGCCGTATATGTCCAGTGATACTGCCGTATAATTCCAGTGCTACTGGCGTATATGTCCAGTGGTACTGGCGTATAAATCCAGTCCAGTGATACTCTGTATGTACAGTGATATTGCCGTATATGTCCAGTGGTTCTGCCGTATAAATCCAGTGATACTGCTGTATATGTCCAGTGGTACTGCCGTATAAATCCAGTGGTACTGTCGTATAAATCCAGTCCAGTTGTACTGCCGTATACAGTAATTCCAGAGATAATGCCGTATATGTCCAGTGATACTGCCGTATATGTCCAGTGATACTTCCATATATGTCCAGTGGTACTGACGTATAAATCCAGTGGTACTGCCGTATAAATCCAGTCCAGTGACACTGCTGTGTATGTTCAGTGGTACTGCCATATAAATCCAGTGATACTGCTGTATATGTCCAGTGGTACTGCCGTATAAATCCAGTGGTACTGTCGTATAAATCCAGTCCAGTGGTACTGCCGTATAATTCCAGAGATACTGCCGTATATATCCAGTGGTACTGCTGTATAATTCCAGTGGTACTGTCATATAAATATAAACCAGTTATACTGCCGTATATGTCCAGTGATACTGCCGTATAATTCCAGTGCTACTGGCGTATATGTCCAGTGGTACTGGCGTATAAATCCAGTCCAGTGATACTCTGTATGTACAGTGATATTGCCGTATATGTCCAGTGGTTCTGCCGTATAAATCCAGTGATACTGCTGTATATGTCCAGTGGTACTGCCGTATAAATCCAGTGGTACTGTCGTATAAATCCAGTCCAGTTGTACTGCCGTATACAGTAATTCCAGAGATAATGCCGTATATGTCCAGTGATACTGCCGTATATGTCCAGTGATACTTCCATATATGTCCAGTGGTACTGACGTATAAATCCAGTGGTACTGCCGTATAAATCCAGTCCAGTGACACTGCTGTGTATGTTCAGTGGTACTGCCATATAAATCCAGTGATACTGCTGTATATGTCCAGTGGTACTGCCGTATTAATCCAGTGGTACTGTCGTATAAATCCAGTCCAGTGGTACTGCTGTATAAGTCCAGTTGCACTGAAATATAATTCCAGTGATACTGCCGTATAATGCCAGTGATACTGCCGTATATGTCCAGTGGTACTGCAGTATGAGTCCAGTGGTACTGCCGTATAATTCCAGTGATACTGTCATATAATTCCATTGATACTGCCATATAAGTCCAGTGATACTGCCGTATATGTCCAGTGTTACTGCCGTATATGTCCAGTGGTACAGGCATATAAATCCAGTCCAGTGGTACTGCCGTATAAGTCCAGTCCAGTGGCGCTTCCATATAAATTCAGTGGTGCTGTCCAGTGCTGTATATTATTTACTCCAAATAAAGGGGTTATTAATATTTAATCCAAATAATTTAATAGGGTTTTCCCTGTGTGGTGTAGATTTACGCTCTCCTTTGCTGCATTTTGTTATATAACTCCAGAAAAACAATGGAGAACAAAAATTTGGAGGATAAAATAGGGAAAGATCAGGAACCACTTCCTCCTAGTGCTGCTGCTGCCTCTGCTGTTGTTGATCCTTGGAGTCGACCGTCATCCCAGAGGGGAAGTCGGAAGACCACTTGTACTACTTCCAGTAAGCAAATGACTGTCCAACAGTCCTTTGTGAGGAAGATGAAATATGACAGCAGACACCCTGTTGCAAAGCGGATAACTGAGGCCATAACAACTATGCTGGTGTTAGATGTGCATCCGGTATCCACCATTGGTGCAGTGGGATTTAGACAATTGATAGAGGGAGTGTGTCCCCAGTACCAAATCCCATTTAGTGTCCTCAAAAATGCGGTTGTACCCAGTGTCCACTTAACCACGGACATGTGGACAAGTGGAGCAGGGCAAACTAAGGACTACATGACTGTGACAGCCCACTGGGTAGTTGTATTGCCTCCCGCAGCAACAACAGCAGCAGCACCAGCAGCAGCATCTCACAAATGCCAAATTGTTCCTAGGCAGGCTACACTGTGTATCACCGGTTTCCGTAAGTCATCCTGTTGCAAAGTGGATAACTGAGGCCTTGACAGCTATGTTTGTGTTAGACGTACGTCCGGTAATCGCCATTAGTGCAGTGGGACTGCAGTGCCAACCCTAGATGGGCCAGGTGTTTGTGCTGCACACTTTTTGTTGCTTAGCTTAGCCATACAGCTACCTCATTGCACCTCTTTTGCTTCTTTGCATGATGTGCTTTTTGGGACCTAGTTTTTTTTAAGTGCCATCATGTCTGCCATTGCAGTGCCAACCCTAGATGGGCCAGGTGTTTGTGCTGCACACTTTTTGTTGCTTAGCTTAGCCATACAGCTACCTCATTGCACCTCTTTTGCTTCTTTGCATGATGTGCTTTTTGGGACCTAGTTTTTTTTAAGTGCCATCATGTCTGCCATTGCAGTGCCAACCCTAGATGGGCCAGGTGTTTGTGCCGCACATTTGTATCGCTTACCTTAGCCATAAAGCTACCTCCTTGTACCCCAACTTATTCTTCTTTGCATGATGTGTTGTTTGGGGACTATTTTCTTTTAAGTGCCATCCTGTCTGCCACTGCAGTGCCACTCCTAGATGGCCCAGGTGTTTGTGCCGCACACTTGTGTAGCTAAGCTTAGCCACACAGCTACCTCATTGTACCTCTTTTACTTCTTTGCATCATGTGCTGTTTGGGGACTATTTTCTTTTAAGTGCCATCCTGTCTGCCACTGCAGTGCCACTCCTAGATGGCCCAGGTGTTTGTGCCGCACACTTGTGTAGCTAAGCTTAGCCACACAGCTACCTCATTGCACCTCTTTTACTTCTTTGCATCATGTGCTGTTTGGGGACTATTTTCTTTTAAGTGCCATCCTGTCTGACACTGCAGTGCCACTCCTAGATGGGCCAGGTGTTTGTGCCGCACACTGGTGATGCTTAGCTTAGTCATACAGCCACCTCGGTGCAACCTTTTGGCCTAAAAACAGCATTGTGAGGTGTTCAGAATAGACTGGAAATGAGTGGAAATTAAAGTTATTGAGGTTAATAATACCGTAGGATCAAAATTACCCCCAAAATCTGTGATTTTATCAGTTTTTAGGTTTTTTTCAAAAATCATCCAGATCCAAAGCCAAAACCAAAACTCGAAAGGGTGGTTTTGGCAAAACCAATCCAGATCCAAAACACGAGCATGGAACCAGAACCAAAACACAAAACACAAAACACGCCGTCCTGCCCAGGCCCCGCCCACTGCCTAGAGCCTGCTTATACTGAAGAGGCCTTTCAGAGCCGACTGCAGAGATTGACTCACGAGATGATGATCATCTTGCTAGATCTTATCAGTGGGGTGACAGCTGGAAGTGGCTGCAGGGGATGTTTACGACATGGGACACACAGCCAGATGACACACACATACACCCCCCATCCCATTGCCCTGACCCGCCGCCTGCATGCCCGCCCGTTCAATGATTTATAATGTAAAAAAATGTTTTTACCAATACAAAATGGCTGCTGGTGTGCTCTGGTCTGAGCCCCCTGTCATGCCCGGGCCTGGGTAATATCTACCTACTCCCTCCCTCTCTTGGCACCACTGCACCCAGGAAGGACTCGTTTCCAATTCCTGGCTGTGACCCGGCATTGTGATGTGAAAGCTTAATTAATCAGTTCCTGTTCCCAGCATTATATTCTCCTGGCTTGTGTCTGTCCTAAGGGGGTCATTCCGAGTTGATCGTTCGCTATGGATTTTCGCAGCGCAGCGATCATGGCAAAACGGGGCTAATCTGCTCATGCGTATGCACCGCAATGCGCACGCGCGTCGTACAGGTACAACGGCCGACGTGCTTTTGCACAGGATCTAGCGACGCATTCAGTCGCTGTGCCGAATGCAAGGAGATTGACAAGAAGTGGGAGTTTCTGGGTGTCAACTGACCATTTTCTGGGAGTTTTTGGAAAAATGCAGGCGTGGACAGTTGTTTGCAGGGCGGGTATCTGACGTCAATACCACGTCACTCGTCGCAGCAATCATCGCACAGAGTAAGTAGCTACAGGGCTGGTCTTGTTTTGCACAAAATGTGTTTGCAGGCGCTCTGCTGCACAAGCGATCGCACTCCTGCTATGCTAAAACACACTCCCCCGTGGGCAGCGACTATGCGTTTGCACGTCTGCTAAAACTAGCTAGGGAGCGAACAACTCGGAATGAGGGCCTAAATCCTGTGTAGTTCCCACATTACTAAACATCTCCAGCTTGTAAAGCCTGTACAATAAACCACTGCTCATCAAAACACAGATCCTGAAGTTAGGCTGACCATCTTATCCCTCTTACCTGGGACGCTCATGGATTACACAACTTCTGTGGCTGATTTAAACCAGCTGAAATGTAGGCTTGAAGTCAGCCAGCCACAGAACCTGTGTAATCCATGAGCGTCCAAGGTGAAAGGGATAGTATGGTCACCCTACTGAAGTTCAAACTTGATTCTCCATATGACTGAGAGCTAGTGGAGTGTCTGACAGAGCATACATACACACGCTGACGGTCCGAGTACCTGGAGCCTACGCCCACCCCCCACCCCCCCTTGTACCCTTCAATCCATTGGCGCAGCTTACCGAATTCTTTAGATGAGCGAAGTGCAGGAAGAATGCTAGCTGAATGTAGGAGAGGGCGTGGATTCGTGGGACAGGGGCGTGGGTTCTTGTCCCGACACCCGTTTTTGACACATCATGGGTCCGGGAGATGCAGCCTGCACCCGGACACTGTAATTTCTTCAGTGCCAGCTTCTACATGGTGACAGAAGCCAGGTTGCTGCACCTGGCTTCTGTCACTGAGCAGGAGCCGGCACTTTGGTGTCACCCCTCGGCGGGTGACACCCGGGTGCCAGCCGCACCCCCCCCCCACCCTCCTTCTGACGCCACTACCCTGCAGGTGTGTGTTTCTGTGTCAGGGGTGCTAGCAGCCGCAGCTGGAGTGTGCGTGTGTGTGTGTGTGTGAGTGTGGGGGGGGGGGGGGGGGACTGGGGCAATATCTGATGTGACGGTAACCGCAGTAGAGAACTACAATAAATGATGGTGACTTATTTGATGGTGATGTCCTGCATGTGTGTGTATGCTCTGTGTGTGTTTATACGCGTGTTGTGTGTATGAGTGTGCATATGTGTATGCTGTGTGTGTGTATGTATGTATTCTACGTGTATGCCCTGTGTGTGTGTTTGCAAGTACGCTGTGCACATGCATGCTATGTGTGTGTGATAAAAATACATATATGCAGATGTGTGTGTTATTGTGAGATTATATATATATATATATATATATATATATATATATATATTAAACATTGCTATTTTTGTAGAAAAATAGGTTCAGGAACTCCCCAGGGTGGGCAGCGGTGGGGGGAGCTGTGAGTAGTTTGGGAGGAGCTACAGTGGGCGGGGCATCTTTGTAAGAAGAAAGACTTTTCCTGTGTAAGAAAAAAAGGGGTGTGGCCTTATTGTATGGTGCATGCCATTGCTTCAACAGGTATGGCCTTGCAGGAAAAGACTACCTTATACCCCAGTTTTGCAATCTGCCTGCCCAGACATTAGCCACCACAGGAAAAATAAAAATCCTGATCATGCTCCCTACATTATTTGGCATTTTTTATCCTTATATTAATGCCCCTTACACATTATTCCACACACCATAAAGCCTGTGTGGAAATGAGAGGTCTGTGACAATTAATATAGCTATGCCTCATTTCCCATGTCAAATATGTACTTTTTATACCCATATCCGTATTCATTCAATTTGTCTGTTTGTTCATTCTCCATTGCTGCTCACCTAATATTGTGTTAATCAATCTTAATATTGTTAATATATGCAATTGTGTTATATTATCTGTCACCCTTTAGATAATATATTCATGTTAGACCAAGTTTCCTATTGTTTACTAACACCACAGTGGACACTCAAAGGGTGAGTCATATTAGGTACTAATGTCCCTTCTTGTTTACTCCCTATTGTCCAACAGTGAGCTGACCAGACATGGTGGCTCTCTGGCTGATGTAATCACCTTGATAAGAATATGTATTGTATTCCAATACTATAAGATCCTACGACAAAGAAGTCACAGACATCCCTGCAATATGAAGCTTCTTGGGGAGGTTTAAGTAGAGCTAACTAGAGAGGTGTAGGAGAGACTCTCTGCTCCAAGTAATGTTCTGTTAGGAGTTTGTGGTGGGAATTGTCATGGGGAATTGGATTACAGAGGTGTGCTGTTTATAACCCATTCTGTTCAAAAAAACATTGTTTGTTTTTCATCTACCCCTGTGCCTCAGTAATTCGGAACCTGGTATCTTCACAGTGCCCATTACACATTATGCCGCACACTGCAATGCCCCTTACACAATATGCCACACACCGTAATGCCCATTACACAGTAACACACCATAATTGCCAAAACACAATTTGCTAAACACTGTATTGCCCATTACACAATATGCCACACACCGTAATGCCAATTACACATTATGCCACACACCGTAATGCCCATTACACAATATGCCACATACAGTTATGCCTCACACACAATAATGCCCCTTAAAAATTGTGCTCAACAGTAAGGCTTCTAATTACAGTACTTTTAAAATTACCTGCTCATCTCAGGGTTATCATGCTCGTTGCCAAGGGTTCCAGGCTCATTGCCAGGGCTTTCCCTGCTCACTGCCAGGGGTCTCATGCTCGTTGCCGAGGGGTTTCCATGCTCACTGCCAGGGGTCTCATGCTTATTGCCAAGAGGTTTCCGACTTGTTGCCAAGGGGTTATCTGCTGTTGCCAGTTTGTCATGCTTGATAACAAGGGGTATCCCTGCTCACTGCCAAGGGGTCTCATGCTCGTTTCCAAGGGGTTTTCCTGCTCGCTGCCAGGGGTGTCATGCTTGTTGCCAAGGGGTTTCCTGCTCATTGCCAAGAGTTTCATGCTTATTGTCAAGGGATTTCCTGCTCATTGCCATGGGGTATATCTGCTCGCTGCCAGGGGTCTCATGCTTGTTGCCAAGGGGTTGCTTTTTTTTAATGTAGATGGGCAAGTGCTGGTGGTTGTGGGGTTTGCATAAAAAAGCCCCCCTTAGTGGCTTGGGAGCATCGGGGCTGCAGGGGAGACTGCCGTGTAGAAAATGCCCACCCAAAATGGCCATCGCAGAGCAGGAGACAGATGCTAGAGGTCCTGGTGCAAATAGTTTATTTTTATCAATTAACAAAATTCAAAGTGAATGAACAGAAGATAAATTTGGTCTGCCCACCCTTTGTCTTCTGAACAGCATCAATTATTCTAGGTACACTTGCAGTGTTTTTGAACACAGTTTTTGAAGGAACTCGGCAGGGAGGTTGTTCCAAACATCTTGGAGAACTTACCACTTCTGTGAATGTAGGCTTGCTCAAATCCTTCTGTCTCTTCATGTAATCCCAGACAGACTCGATGATGTTGAGATCAGACCTCTGTGAGGGCCATATCATCAATTCCAGGGCTCCTTGTTCTACTTTACCCTGATGATAATTCTTAATGACATTGGTGGTATGTTTGGGGTCATTGTCTTGTTGATGCTGGAGTACAGGAGCTTAATACACTGGCACTTGAACAGTGCTCTGAGGCTTATTTTATAAGGTGGGAGTTTGAATTTGGCAAAAATTTGTGACATCATTTTTGGTGTACCTGTGCCCCACCAGCAGCAAGAAGTAGATATGTAGGGGGTGTCTATCAGCTGGGCAGAGGGTTGAGCGCTACAAAGTGTTCCAGCTGGACACAGACTAGGAGATGAGCAGGACTGAGAGAGATCTGTTTCTGAGATCCCAGTCAGACTGTCACCTGGAGTGTTGTATCACCTGGATAAAAGTGACACACCTACAGCAGGTAAGACAGGTACAGAAGCAAAGTGTAGTTATTTACACAGGATCCAGACCTGGAGAGAAGTGACACAGATGCATACAGAACAACGGTGTGTTATATTATACAATGGTGCATCGTAGGAAGCTCCTCCTGATCCTGATCACTGTGCTGGTGTGCTATGGCTTTTACAAGTATTTATGGATCCATGGAGAGGAGCGTCCTAGGTAAAGAATACTATTTACTATGGTAGCTAAATAAACGCTATATACTGTAGTGTGAAGTAGACAGAGCGGAGGTGAGACAGGGTGAGATTGGAGAGAGAGATAGAATAGTGATTAGGAGCGAAGGCTGATTAACAGAGACGTACAGATAGATTGTGAGATGTGTAGAGAGTGAATGATATAGAGGGAGAGAGAGAGAGAGAGAGAGAGAGAGAGAGAGAGAGACTAGAGAGAGACAGGAGAGACAGGAGATATAGGAGAGACAAGGCATACAGTAAATAAATGAAAGTTCTTTCTACGCAAAATATTTCTTATTGTATAAGGAATTTTCTGTTAAATGTTAAAGGACGAGGAAAACACAATTACCGATGTCAGCAGCTGAATGTGTGGACCTGAAGTCTTATATTTTAAATTCTACTATGAAAAAGTGAGTTATCTCTCTTATTTACTAAATATTTCGTTCCATTGGAATAATAACATAATGAAGTGCAATTTGTAATTCCTCATTATTGTGACACAGAACAGTGCAATTAACATCAGTATTTGGGGTTTTCCATGAGAAGGTAACCTGGTCAATCAATATCAGTTTTCAGTTATTTTGTTAGTAAATACCTAAAATCTAACGCTCCATTAAAGAAAAATAATTTTGACAGCACCAATTATTGTCTTACGACATATGCGTATGTTGATAGCTGACTCCTGAAGTCGTTTTGTTTCCACAGTTGCCCCCATTACATACAGTGTGTATCAGCTGCTTATGTTCTGCAAGTCCTTAGTGAGTCTGGATGCTATTTAAAGTGTCTACTTCAAGATGCATCTAAGAATTTGTTTGACATGGTAACTTTATGTACAGCATTTAACTTGCAAGAACAGAGCACTTTACTTGTCCAGCCCGTGACAAAAAATATACAGAGGTTTTCGTAGTGAGAGAAGGGTTCTGAGGTCCGAGGTACAGTTGGGTAGAAGTAAGCATTTGCTTAAGATCTTTAAACATCTTTTACTTTAAACATCATTTACTGGATTATACAGTTGCAATATCGGGATTTCAACCTTTTTTTATGCTGTCCCACCCGTGACAAACTGACCACCAAGATTGAGACCGACAGTTATAGAACCTGCACAGGCTAAATGTATTGTCATGAAAGGAGTTTGGCTTTACATTTATTGTTTCCAGTGAGTTAAAACTAAAATAAAGCCATAGTTAATTAAATATCAGTATTAGCAAACTTCAAACTTAATTGTCAATTGCTTTTAATAGTTAGATGGTCCAGATCGTTATTTCAATGTATGGAATGTAATATAGGTGTGCTGTGTGTATTGGGGGTAATATGGGGAGGGGGCTGTGTACAATGGAATGTAATATAGGTGTGTTGTGTGTATTGGGGGTAATATGGAGAGGGGTCTGTGTACAATGGAATGTAATATGGGGGTGTTGTGTGTATTGGGGGTAATATGGAGAGGGGGCTGTGTACAATGGAATGTAATATAGGTGTGTTGTGTGTATTGGGGTAATATGGGGAGGGGGCTGTGTACAATGGAATGTAATATAGGTGTGTTGTGTGTATTGGGGGTAATATGGGGAGGGGGCTGTGTACAATGGAATGTAATATAGGTGTGTTGTGTGTATTGGGGGTAATATGGAGAGGGGGCTGTGTACAATGGAATGTAATATGGGGGTGTTGTGTGTATTGGGGGTAATATGGGGAGGGGGCTGTGTACAATGGAATGTAATATAGGTGTGTTGTGTGTATTGGGGGTAATATGGGAAGAGGGCTGTGTACAATGGAATGTAATATAGGTGTGTTGTGTGTATTGGGGGTAATATGGAGAGGGGGCTGTGTACAATGGAATGTAATATAGGTGTGTTGTGTGTATTGGGGGTAATATGGAGAGGGGGCTGTGTACAATGGAATGTAATAAAGGTGTGTTGTGTGTATTGGAGGTAATATGGGGAGGGGGCTGTGTACAATGGAATGTAATATAGGTGTGTTGTGTGTATTGGGGGTAATATGGAGAGGGTGCTGTGTACAATGGAATTTAATATAGGTGTGTTGTGTGTATTGGGGGTAATATGGAGAGGGGGCTGTGTACAATGGAATGTAATATAGGTGTGTTGTGTGTATTGGGGGTAATATGGAGAGGGGGCTGTGTACAATGGAATGTAATATAGGTGTGTTGTGTGTATTGGGGGTAATATGGGGAGGGGGCTGTGTACAATGGAATGTAATATAGGTGTGTTGTGTGTATTGGGGGTAATATGGGGAGGGGGCTGTGTACAATGGAATGTAATATGGGGGTGTTGTGTGTATTGGGGGTAATATGGGGAGGGGGCTGTGTACAATGGAATGTAATATAGGTGTGTTGTGTGTATTGGGGGTAATATGGGGAGGGGGCTGTGTACAATGGAATGTAATATGGGTGTGTTGTGTGTATTGGGGGTAATATGGGGAGGAAGCTGTGTACAATGGAATGTAATATGGGGGTGTTGTGTGTATTGGGGGTAATATGGGGAGGGGGCTGTGTACAATGGAATGTATTATGGGGGTGTTGCTGGGACATGCATTGAGGTAAATGGCTGAGGAGACACTGGTTAGTACCAGAGCCAGAGTTACACACAATATATGAGCCAAAGGGTCAATGTGGGCATTATATACAAGTGCAACAGTATATACATGTGGGCATTATACACAGGAGCAGCAGTATATACATGTGGGCATTATACACAAGTGCAACAGTATATACATGTTGGCATTATACACAGGGGCAGCAGTATATACATATGGGCATTATACACAGGTGCAGCAGTATATACATGTGGACATTATACACAGGTGCAGCAGTATATACATGTAGGCATTATACACAGGTGCAGCAGTATATACATGTGGGCATTATACACAGGGGCAGCAGTATATACATGTGGGCATTATACACAGGTGCAACAGTATATACATGTGGACATTATACACAGGGGCAGCAGTATATACATGTGGGCATTATACACAAGTGCAACAGTATATACATGTGGGCATTATACACAGGGGCAGCAGTATATACATGTGGGCATTATACACAAGTGCAACAGTATATACATGTGGGCATTATACACAGGTGCAGCAGTATATACATGTAGGCATTATACACAGGTGAAGCAGTATATACATGTGGGCATTATACACAGGTGCAGCAGTATATACATGTGGGCATTATACACAGGTGCAGCAGTATATACATGTGGGGATTATACACAGGTGCAGCAGTATATACATGTGGGCATTATACACAAGTGCAACAGTATATACATGTGGGCATTATATACAGGGGCAGCAGTATATACATGTGGGCATTATACACAGGTGCAGCAGTATATACATGTGGGCAGTTTACACAGGTGCAGCAGTATATACAAGTGGGCAGTATACACAGGTGCAGCGGTATATACATGTGGGCATCATACACAGGTGCAGCAGTATATACATGTGGGCATTATACACAGATGCAGCGGTATATACACGTGGGCATTATACACAGAGGCAGCGGTATATACATGTGAGCATTATACACAGGTGCAGTGGTATATACATGTGGGCATTATACACAGGTGCAGCAGTATATACATGTAGGCATTATACACAGGTGCAGCAGTATATATATAGTTGGGAATTATACACAGATGCAGCGGTATATACATGTGGGCATTATACACAGATGCAGCGGTATATACATGTGGGCATTATACACAGGTGCAGTGGTATATACATGTGGGCATTATACACAGGTGCAGCAGTATATACATGTAGGCATTATACACAGGTGCAGCAGTATATATATAGTTGGGAATTATACACAGGTGCAGCAGTATATACATGTGGGCAGTATACACAGATGCAGCAGTATATAGTACATGTGGGCATTATACACAGGTGCATCAGTATATATATGTAGGCGTTATACACAGGTGCAGCAGTATATATATATAGTTGGGAATGATACACAGGTGCAGCAGTATATACATGTGGGCAGTATACACAGGTGCAGCAGTATATACTGCAGGAGATTTGGTGAGCTTTGAGAAGAGATAAGCCAAAAAGATTTGAGGGCGGGGGGGGGGGGGGGGGGGGGGGCATTGCCTAACCTGTCATAGACTTTTTGGTCCAGAGCTTTAACTATAAAAATTATTGGAATATTACAAATAAGATATTTCTAATATATTCTTTGCATTTTTTATATCCTTTATATATAGTCAAATATCTGCTTTATACGTTAGTATGACAGGGAACGCTCTGCCTCACCTGCCTCACCCCACCTAACTTCACTGGTGTGTTGTGTGTACTGGGGGTAATATGGGGAGGGGGCTGTGTATAATGGAATTTAATATGGGAGCTAGTATGGGAGAAGGGGGTCTGTGTATACTGGAATGAAATATGGGTGTACTGTGTGTTCTAAGAGGTAGTGTGGGGGATAGAGAGGGGGTGGGGTGTAAAATCAGGTTGCTGTATGCACTGATGGGTAGTGTGGGGGATGGAGAGGGGTGGAGTGTAAAATCAGGGTGCTGTGTGCACTGAGGGGTGTTATGGTGGAGGGCACTGTGTATAATGAAAGTATTATGGTGGTGTTGTGCATACTGAGTGGTATTATAAAGGCTTCTGTGTGTTTTAAGGGGTGATCAGGGACATACCTACTGTATAGTGGGGCCCGGGAGCTTCTAGACTTGCTATGAACCATTCCACTCAATCGCCTGGTGCCTACTTAGTGGCTGAGCGAGGTCTCTCTGCAGAACATCATTGACCTCTATGTGGTCCTTCATTCATTCCTTACTCCTTCTCTACTGCTTGGACTCATTCGCCTCTAATGATACTTGTTTCTGAGAGAGGTCCAACGCACAGCACAGGAGCATTCCTTCCATTACAGGTAAAGCTTTGGGACGTCCCATGGATTCCAGTGTCCCCATGGAAGAAAGATAAAATGGGATTTTTGTTCTTACCAGTAGAATTATTTTCTCTGAGTCCATGGGGGACACTGGACTCCCTCCCTTACACCCCTAGCTGGCTATGGGGTTATTCTATGGAACATATAGAAATACAGGTCTGCCAACCACTGTTTGGTGGATGGTTTCTTTGCACCTTGCTTTCTCCTCCTGTTCCCTGTCCATGGACTTTGTTAGTATTAACTGGCGGTTTACAGATACATCTTCCAGAAATACTCCTCACTACAGATAAACTTGCATTGCACAGAGCTCCTGTGAAGATTTTGGGTCCTGGAAAGTAATGCTTTTGATGGTTGTTAGTGAAAATAGAAAACTGTTCAAAACAAATTAAAATTCTATTCATTTTGTAAATGTTGATCAGATTCTTGCAGTGTTACCTGCACCAGGTCTTAAAAAAGTTAGAGACAGTTTTTTTATTGAGTTTTTTGCTATGGCAGATGTGTCTGACAGGGTTATTAGAGGAATGTAAAAGCAAAAAAATCTGTACTCAAAACAATAATATTTGTAATAAGATGAACATGTTAAATTACAAAAAAAATGATTATGTAACAATAGAAGGGCACTGTTTTTGTTTTACATACTGTGCATAAAATAAGTGTTACTGAAAATAATTTTGCACTGTGTCCCACCCATGACTTATAGTTGTCTCACCCATCACAAAATAAAACATCATGATTTTACATAAAACTAATACTTTTCTTCTTGTTTTCTCTAACATATTCTACACCAAGTTCTTACTACACAATGGGTAAATTATACATTTTATTCCACCTGCACATTCACAGAGATTGTATAAAGTTGCTCGCTATGGGAGAATGTGTGTCTACTTTCTTTCCCACCCATGACACAAGTTTGAAAAACAATAACGCCATACCAAACGATGCTCATAAAGAGCTACCATATACATCTACTTATACCATACACACTGTATGTATGCTACCATAATAATTAGAGATGAGCCGGTTTGGATCTCCAAGATCCGAACCCCCCTGAACTTCACGATCCAAGCCGAGAACCGAGTCCAGCTCAGGACTTCCCGCCAGACTCGGATCCCAGAATGAGGCAAAACGTCATCATCCCGCGGTCAGATTCTCCTGAGTTTTGGATTCCATATAATGAGCGGTGCATCGCCGCCATTTTCACTCCGGACTTGGAAAGTGTGGGAGATAGACCTCTGTCTCTCTGCTGGTGGTGGCATCTGGTGGGGTCAGTGTGTTCTCTCTAGGGGTGCTGTCCTGTCACTGTGGTGTCCTGTGCTGTTAGGGGTGCTGTCCTGTCACTGTGGTGTCCTGTGCTGTTAAGGGGTGCTGCAGCTGTACATGGGTTTTGCTGTCCTGTCAAGGTGCTGTACAGGGGCACTGTCCTGTATGCTGTAAAAATACAGGGGTGCTGTGAAAATACAGGGGTGCTGGTTATGTCCTATATGCTGTAAAAAATTCAGGGGTGTTGTAAAGGTACACTGGCCTTGTCTTGTATGCTGTAAAATTACAGGGGTGCTGTGAAAATAAATGAACACTGGCCCTGTCTTGTATGCTGTAAAAATACAGGGGTGATGTGAAAAGACAGGGGTGCTGGTCCTGTCCTGTATACTGTAAAATTACAAGGGTGCTGTTGTTAAAATAAAGGTATACTGGCCCTGTCTTGTATGCTGTAAAATTACAGAGGTGTTGTTAAAATACAGTGGTGCTGGCCCTGTACTGAATGCTGTAAAAATACAGGGGTGCTGTGAAAATACAGGGGTGCTGGTTCTTTCCTGTATGTTGTAAAAAAAAAATAGGGGTGTTGTAAAGGTATGCTGGCCCTGTCTTGTATGCTGTAAAATTACAGGGGTGCTGTGAAAATAAATGTACACTGTCCCTGTCTTGTATGCAGTAAACATACAGGGGTGCCGTGAACATAAAGGTACACTGGCCCTGTCCTGTATGCTGTAAAAATGCAGGGTTGCTAGGAAAATAAAGATACACTGGCCCTGTCTTGTATGCTGTAAAAATACAGGGGAGCTGTGAAAATACAGGGGTGCTGTAAAAAATAAAGTGGTGCTGGCCCTGTCCTGTATGATATAAAATTACAGGGATGCTGTTGTTAAAATAAAGGTACACTGGCCCTGTCTTGATGCTGTAAAATTACAGGGATGTTGTTAAAATACAGGGGTGCTGGCCCTGTCCTGTATGCTGTAAAAATACAGGGGTTGTGTGTAGATACAGGGGTGCTGGCCCTGTCCTGTATGATGTACAATTACAGGGGTGCTTTTGTTAAAATAAAGGTACAGTCTTGTATGCAGTAAAATTACAGGAATGTTGTTAAAATACAGGAGTGATGGCCCTGTCCTTTATGCTGTAAAGATATAGGGGTGTTTGTTCTGTTCTGTATGCTGTAAAAAATACAGGGGTATTGTAAATGTACACTGGCCCTGTCCTGTATGCTGTAAAAATACAGGGGTGCTGTTGTTAAAATAAAGGTACACTGGCCCTGTCCATATGCTGTAAAATTCAGGGGTGCTGTTATTTATTATTTATTTATTTATTTATTAACAGTTTTTTTATATAGCGCAACAAATTCTGTTGCGCATTACAATTGGAAATAACAATGATATAAAAAAACAATGATATAACAAAACTGGGTAATAACAAACAGTCATAGAAGTAGGAAGTCCCTGCTCGCAAGCTTACACTCTATAGGGAAATAGGCATGGATACACAAGGATAGGTGCTATCAATTGCTTAGTTGTCCACCAAATTGCAAAGGTTCTTGGTGGGCTGTATGATATTGTCATACAGCAATGATGAACCGGGGTCGAGAGGAAGGATGAGATGACATGTGAGGATATGTGTGGACTGTGCAGAGTGGATGCAATTTGATAGGAAGGTTTATGAAAGTTATGTGGGCGGTTCAGAAATTTGATACGCTTGCTTTAAGAGGTGAGTTTTCAGTGAACACTTGAAGGTTTGGAGACTAGAGGAGAGTCTTAATGTACGTGGTAGGGCATTCCACAGACTGAGTGCAGCCCGATGAAAGTCCTGCAATCGTGAGTGGGAGCGAGTAGTGAGTGTGGATGAGAGACACAGATCTTGTGAAGAGTGAAGAGGTCGGGTTGGGAGACATTTTTAGATAAGCAAAGTTTTGTACGTTGGTGTAGTTTGGTTAATGGCGTTCTGTGTGAGTAAAAGTATTTTATATTGAAGGGATGTTGTTAAAATAAAGGTACACAGGCCCTGTCTTGTGTGCTGTAAAATTACAGTGGTGCTGTGAAAATAAAGGGGAACTGTTCTGATCAGGAACCACTTCCAGTACCTAGTACTAGTGCTGAAGCTGCTGCTGCCAACAGTCATGACATTGACGATGCAATTCCATCAATGTTGTCTGCTAAGGCCGATGCCCAATGTCATAGAGGGCATGTAAAATCAAAGAAGCAAAAATTAATAACAATAAAAAAAAAGAAATTTTCTGATGAGAAATGTAAAATTGGCAATGTGACATTCACGACAAGAAGTGGCAAGGAAAGGCTAAGGCCTTGGCCTATGTTCATGACTGGTGACTCAGCTTCTCATGAAGATGAAAGCCCTCCTCCAACTAGAAAAATGTAAAAAAATTAAGCTTGTCAAAGCACATGAAAAAAACAAAGGGGTTCAGAGATATCACAAATCCCCAAGGAGAGTCCAAGTTTGTCCGCCGTTGCGATGTCAAGGCCTGACCATCCCAAGACTGTATGGGAAGAGGAGGCTCCTACCACCATTTGCACGCCCTCTGCAAGTGCTGGGAGGAGCACCGCCAGTTCAGTTGCTGATATTGAGATTGAGGATGTCACTGTAGAAGTACCCCAGGATGAGGAGGATATTGGTGTAGCTGGCGCTGAGGAGTAAGTTGGCGATGAGGATTCTGATGGTGATGTTGTATTGTTTGAATAAGGCACCAGTGGAGACAGTTGTTGGCAATGGGATGAAAAAGCCCATTGTCATGCCTGGGCAAAATACCAAAAAAGCCACCTCTTCGGTGTGGAATTATTTCTCTACAAATCCGGACAACAGGTGTCAAGCCATGTGTTTCCTTTGTCAATCCATAAAAAGTAGGGGTAAGGACATTAACCACCTAGGAACATGCTCCCCTATACGTCACCCGCAGTGCATTTATCATAAGTCATAGTCAAGTTCAGAAACTTTGGGTAAGAGCCTAAGCGGTCCACTGACACCTAATTCCCTTCTTCCTGTTGTATCCAAGCTCCTGCAATCCACACCACCAACTTCCTCAAAGTCAATTTCCTCCTCAGTCAGGAACGGAAGTAGTTTTGCAGGCCATGTCACTGGCATGACTGACGAGTCCTCTCTTATCCAGGATTCCTCCGGGTGATCCTTGAGTGGTATGCCTACTGTAGCTGCCGCTGCTGTTGTTGTTACTGGGAATCGATCGTCTCCCCATAGAGGAAGTCAGAAGACCACTTGTACTACTTTAACTAAGCAATTGACTGTGCAACAGTCCTTTGCGAGGAAGATGAAATAAGACAGCAGTCACCCTGTTGCAAAGCGGATTACTGAGGCCATAACAACTATGCTGGTGTTAGATGTGCATCCGGTATCCACCATTGGTGCAGTGGGATTTAGACAATTGATAGAGGGAGTGTGTCCCCGGTACCAAATCCCATCTAGTGTCCTCAAAAATGTGGTTGTACCCACTGTCCACTTAACCACGGACATGTGGACAAGTGGAGCAGGGCAGACTAAGGACTATATGACTGTGACAGCCCATTGGGTAGTTGTATTGCCTTCCGCAGCAACAATGGCAGCAGCACCAGCAGCAGCATCTCACAAATGCCAAATTGTTCCTAGGCAGGCTACACTGTGTATCACCGGTTTCCGTAAGAGGCACACAGCTGACAACCTCTTACGGAAACTGAGGGACATCATCGCACAATGGCTTACCCTACTTAGACTCTCCGTGGGCTTGTGATATTTGACAATGCCACCAATATTGTACGTGCATTACATCTGGGCAAATTCCAGCACGCCCCATGTTTTGCACTTACAAAAAATGTGGTGGTGCAAAATTATTTGAAAAACGACAGGGGTGTGCAGGAGATGCTGTTGGTGGCCCGAAAAATTGCAGGCCACTTTTGACATTCCACAACTGTGTGCCGAAGACTGGAGTGTCAGCAAACACTCTTGAACATGCCCTGCCATCACCTGATGCAAGAGGTAGTAACGAGGTGGAATTCAACCCTCTATATGTTTCAGATTATGGACTCTCCTGGGGACTTGTGATATATTCAGGCACGTGGAGGCCACACACACTACTGAGCCTCATTTTGACTTGTTTTAAGGACATTACATCAAAGTTGGATCAGCCTGTAGTGTGTTTTTCCACTTTAATTTTGAGCGTGACTCCAAATCCAGACCTCCATGGGTTAATAAATTTGATTTCCATTGATAATTTTTGTGTGATTTTGTTGTCAGCACATTCAACTATGTAAAGAACAAAGTATTTAATAAGAATATTTCATTCATTCAGATCTAGAATGTGTTATTTTAGTGTTCCCTTTATTTTTTTGAGCAGTGTATATACTGTATATAAAAGAAAAAATGACAGCACTCAAAACAATGGTCATAAATGAGTAGATGGTGCAAGGCAGTAAAATAACATAGAGGCACTCACTTTTCCAGCTCATTGGAAAAAGCAAAACAAGCCAGCACTCACGATTTTGATGAAGAATGCGTTTCTGTTATATTGTTTCTGTGCAGGGTAAGTACTGGCTGCTTTATTTTTACACTGCAATTTAGATTTCAGTTTGAACACACCGCATCCAAATCTAACTCTCTCTGCACATGTTATATCTGCCCACGCTGCAGTGCAACATGGTTTTACCCAATTGCTAACTTTTTGGGTTTGCTAATAACTCTAAATAACTCCCTGTGTACTGTAGCATGTGCTCCACAACAGATCCTGACCTCCTGATCTGACAGTTGCAGGATCCTTTGAAGTGGTTGCTCAGCTAACGATAGGGGTGGACTGGGTTGGGAAACCAGCCTGGGGAATTTCTGTAAGCAGCCCTAATGTAGGTGTGGTCTGTTGAGGGGGCGTGGTCTAGTGAGGGGACAGGGTTCATTTGTTCTACGTAATAAAATAGCATTGGCGAATCAAACCAGAATGAATTATATATATATATAGCAGCATGGTGGCGGCACTCTGCAAGTAACAACACAGTACACATACAGGTGTATTCGACATTTTGAAGAAAGTTACTTCGTCATCCTCATGATGAAGTAAATATCTTCGAAACGTTGATTACACCTGCATGTGTACTGTGTTGTTCTTTGCTGAGTTCTGCCACCACGCTGCGATGAGTTGGACACGCTGAGGTACCTAGGAGGGCACCGGACTTTATCCATGTATTGGGAGTGCTGCTTGAAAATTTGCACTATACATGGCGGCGCTGGTAATTTCCTTTTCTACGATCAATTACTCTGTATATCTATTACCAGCTGCCACTTGTGAGCTAGAGGAGTGCTTGTATAGTTCTCTTCCTTCTATGTACAAGCACTAAACATTTCTTACTTGTACGTCAACACACTGTAATTTAATTAGTGATGTGCACCGGAAATTTTTCGGGGTTTTGTGTTTTGGTTTTAGGTTCGGTTCCGCGGCCGTGTTTTGGATTCGGACGCGTTTTGGCAAAACCTCCCTGAAATTTTTTTGTCGGATTCGGGTGTGTTTTGGATTCGGGTGCTTTTTTACAAAAAACCCTCAAAAACAGCTTAAATCATAGAATTTGGGGGTCATTTTGATCCCATGGTATTATTAACTTCAATAACCATAATTTCCACTCATTTTCAGTATATTCTGAACACCTCACACCTCACAATATTATTTTTAGTCCTAAAATTTGCACCGAGGTCGCTGGATGGCTAAGCTAAGAGACACAAGTGGCCGACACAAACACCTGGCCCATCTAGGAGTGGCACTGCAGTGTCAGACAGGATGGCACTTCAAAAAATAGTCCCCAAACAGCACATGACGCAAAGAAAAAAAGAGTCGCACCAAGGTCGCTGTGTGACTAAGCTAAGCGACCCAAGTGGCCGACACAAACACCTGGCCCATCTAGGAGTGGCACTGCAGTGTCAGGCAGGATGGCACTTCAAAAAAATTGTCCCCAAGCAGCACATGAAGCAAAGAAAAAAAGAGGCGCACCAAGGTCGCTGTGTGACTAAGCTAAGCGACACAAGTGGCCGACACAAACACCTGGCCCATCTAGGAGTGGCACTGCAGTGTCAGGCAGGATGGCACTTCAAAAAAATTGTTCCCAAACAGCACATGATGCAAAGAAAAAAAGAGTCGCACCAAGGTCGCTGTGTGACTAAGCTAAGCGACACAAGTGGCCGACACAAACACCTGGCCCATCTAGGAGTGGCACTGCAGTGTCAGACAGGATGGCACTTCAAAAAAATTGTCCCCAAACAGCACATGATGCAAAGAAAAAAAGAGTCGCACCAAGGTCGCTGTGTGATTAAGCTAAGCGACACAAGTGGCCGACACAAACACCTGGCCCATCTAGGAGTGGCACTGCAGTGTCAGGCAGGATGGCACTTCAAAAAAATTGTCCCCAAGCAGCACATGAAGCAAAGAAAAAAAGAGGCGCACCAAGGTAGCTGTGTGACTAAGCTAAGCGACACAAGTGGCCGACACAAACACCTGGCCCATCTAGGAGTGGCATTGCAGTGTCAGGCAGGATGGCACTTCAAAAAAATTGTCCTAAAACAGCACATGATGCAAAGAAAAAAAGAGGTGCACCAAGGTCGCTGTGTGACTAAGCTAAGCGACACAAGTGGCCGACAAACACCTGGCCCATCTAGGGGTGGCACTGCAGTTTTCTAGCGAGAGGATAAGTGCTTCCATCCTCATGTGAATCTGAACCACTAGCCATGAACATAGGCCAGGGCCTCAGCCATTCCTTGCCACTCCGTGCCGTAAATGGCATATTGAACAGGTTTACGCTTCTTATGAGACGCTTTCAATTTTGATTTTTGGGACATTTTACTGAACTTTTGTTTTTTGGATTTTACATGCTCTCTACTATGACATTGGGCATCGGCCTTGGCAGACGACGTTGATGGCATTTCATCGTCTCGGCCATGACTAGTGGCAGCAGCTTCAGCACGAGGTGGAAGTGGAACTTGATCTTTCCCTATTTTAACCTCCACATTTTTGTTCTCCATTTTCTAATGTGTGTAATTATATGCCAGTATCAATAGCAATGGCCTACTACTATATATACGGCGCACAACTGAAATGCACCACAGGTATGGATGGATAGTATACTTGACGACACAGAGGTAGGTAGAGCAGTGGCCTTCCGTACCGTACTGCTATATATTATATACTGGTGGTCACTGTCATCAAAACTCTGCACTGTACTCCTCCTATATAATACTGCTGGTCCCCAGTCCCCACAATAAAGCAGTGTGAGCACAGATATATGCAGCACACTGAGCACAGATATGGAGTGTTTTTCAGGCAGACAACGTATACTGGTGGTCACTGTCAGCAAAACTCTGCACTGTACTCCTCCTATATAATACAGCTGCTCCCCAGTCCCCACAATTAAGCAATAAGCACAAATATTATTAATAAACGGAGAGGACGCCAGCCACGTCCTTTCCCTAACATTTCCAATGCACGAGTGAAAATGGCGGCGACGCGCGGCTGCTTAAATAGAATCCGAATCTCGCGAGAATCCGACAGCGGGATGATGACGTTCGGGCGCGCTCGGGTTAACCGAGCCATACGGGAGAATCCGAGTATGCCTCGGACCCGTGTAAAATGGGTGAAGTTGGGGGGGTTCGGTTTCCGAGGAACCGAACCCGCTCATCACTAAATTTAATAGCTGTGCTCATACTATTATATTTACCAGATATATATATGTATATAAAGTATATATAGTAGAGCTTGTTAGTGAGAGTACACGCTGAATACATGCAGCCACTCAACATGCGTCATGTACTGTATGTAGTGGGAAGTGCAGTGTATAAGTAACCATTGCACTTTGCACAATTTCCTAATAAGAAGGCAGCAGATACAGATAAATGGTCGGTAAAAAAAATATCAGCATATAGAGCTTCATATTTAAACAAAGAATATTGCGTTGTCGTGGTAAACATGGAGACTTGCCCAGTTTTTGTGATGGGATGTAGTTAATTGGTAGAGCAAATAGATTTGATTTAGCTTTTTCTTTGCTTGGAGATGAACTGTGAGGAACAACCAAATTCCCCCAGCACGCTGCAACTTACCAGCAAATTAAAGTCTCATGTTACATGATAATAACAATTCAGAGATCTCAGTTACATAGACTTGCACGTGGTAAGTCATCAAGTCACAGCAAGGCCTCTATGTTTAGGAGGTACTAACGCCACATGATATCAGCAGCCACTTTTGGGTTATAAATGAATGTTGTTTTAATGCTATATAATAATAGCACATACAGTACATTTATATTTATAGCTGAGAGCTAAGACACTAATTACTTTCAGCCAATGAGCACATTCCTCCCACTTGTACTGACATCACATATAGAGGGAAGCGCAGTCTAAAAGTCATGTTTGCACTTTGCTGAAAGATGCACAACCTAAGCAGAACGGAAGACATACACTTCATACAATAATTAAACAAAGGACAGTGTAGGGAAGCTTGGATTCTTGCCCAGACCTTGTGATGAGCTGCAGTTACTGTCATTTACAGAGCAAATAGACTTATTTGCTTCTTTCCCTTGCTGAGGTAAACTAAGCTAGACAACTAACTGTATGTGGCTGCAGAGGGTGTACGTGAGCAGAGCCGCCCATAGGCATAGACAAACTAGGCAATTGCCTAGGGCATTTGATATGCCTAGGGGCATCAGCAGCTTCTGATTAAAATGATATGCAGCATGCCTATATTCTGTGTGTAGCATTTCATATGCAGACACAGCCACAGTCTCACACAGTATATAGGCATGCTGCATTTCAGGTTAATCAGCAGAAGCTGCTTGTGCATCCCAGCCACATTGCAATGCAAATAAGATGCATTTTCATAAAAAAGGTGCCCGACGTTATCATTGAGGCAATATTTATGAGGACACATCTGTATCCAAGCAGAGGCAGAGGTCACAGTGTTAGTGGCAGTGTGAGTGCTGTGTGCATGTGAGTGGGTTGGTTGTGCAGTAGTGTTCGGAATATGTGTAAGGAGCATTATGTGTGTCATGTAAAAATGCATTAATAATGTGCAACATATGTGTAAGGGGCACTATGTGTGTCATTATGTGTATAAGGGCTTTAATAATGTGCGGCATATGTGTAACAGGGTACTACTGTGTGTGTGTCATTATGTGTATAGGGGCACTAATAATGTGCAGCAAATGTGTAAGTGGCACTATGTGTGTCATTATGTGCATAAGGGCATTAGTAATGTGCGGCATATGTTTAAGGGACATTATGTGTAAAAGGGCATTAATAAGGGTTGTCATAATGTGTAAGGTGCATTATGTTTATAAGGACATTAATAATGTCTCATATGTGTAAGAGGCATTACTCTGTGGCATTATGTGTATAAGGTGCTCTACCCTGTGGCATTGCATATAGAAAGGGCACTACTGTGTCGTCTAATGTGAATAAAGAGCAATAGGGTGTGGTGTAATGTGAATAAGGAGCAATTCAGTGTGATGTAATGTGAATAAGGGGCTCTACTGTGAGGAGTAATGTTTATAAGGTAAAGTGATACTACTGTGGGATGTAATATGAATTATGGACACTATCGCATGATCAAATGTGAATAAAGTTGCAGTACTGTGTGGCGTAATTGGAATTGGGGTTACTATTGTGTGGCCATGCCCCTTTCCAGCAAAAACACACCCCTTTTTGGGCTGAGCACCAAATGTGCGAACTGCTCCTATTTAAAATATAGGGGGTACAAACACCAAAATAAGGACTGCTATGGGTGAGGGGTAATGGTGCTGGGAAAGAGGTGGAACCAATGGTGGTGCTAGGGGGCACCAGCCAAAATTTTGCCTCGGGCATCATATTGGTTAGGGCCGGCTCTGTACGTGAGTGGGACGCCCAATCACAAGCTGTGAACTCTTTATTGCAGCGTAGGCTTGGTCTTCCTATTACTCACCCTTCACTAGGTTTTGGCCAGTGCTGTAAGAGGAAGGCAGGGCCACGGGAGACCGGCTGCGTGCAGTGGCAAATGCAGGTTTTGCATGGGGCGGTTTCCAGAACTGGGTGGAGCCAAAGACGGGGGTGGGGACTGAGGTGACCCAGTATATGTGCTGGGTCCGTAAAACTAGTGTGTCTGTGTGTGTATATATATATATATCTACACATATATATATATATATACTGTATATACACATACATATATATATATATATATATATACATACACATATACACATAGCATATTAAACATGCATACATATATATATATATATATATATGTATGTATATACATGCAGTACACGTATATATACACATTGTGTGTGTGTGTGTTTATATGTATGTATATGCATGTATATATGTATGCACATGGATATATATGTCCTATAATTAAAATAAAGTAAACTTTTATTAAGCACTTACAAGTGCCACCAGGAAGACAGCAGGCTGCAGAGGATGCTAGATAGCCATTAATAATACTTGGCTCGCAAAATGCAGCAAAAAAAAAAAAAACAACAAAAAAACTTTTTTGTGTGAAGGGGGGTTTCTGGGTGCTCGGAAACCCCCCCTGCATGCGCCACTGGCTGCGTGGTATATTTCTCTGTCTAGGAAGGGGAAAGGGGGGGAGGGCTTAGAACAAATATGTTACTAGCTGGTAGTGCAGTTTTTGATATGGACACATCTGTGTATTACTTCCCTTGAAAAAAAGTTAAAATAGTTACATTGGCCAGATGCTCACTTTATATATTGGTTACTGCATCAATTACTCACACATGTAGTCCCATCCTAGTCCACCTAAGCTCACAGAGTACAGTCAGTCCCCGTGGACATCATATATTTTTTGCTGACCATCACACTGTGTCTGTGTGACACAGTCAGTTTTTAAGGTGTGTTTGTTTTTTACAGATGAAGCAGACTTTGTTGCAGCAAGCAGCACACTACAGCACAGACTGTAGTATGCAAGTTATTCCCAGATCCCAGGCTACCTATATCTTAACTGTGATTCGAGATATCAAAGGTTTTGCTGTGACTAAACATTCACTGCACTAAAACCTGCCCCATCTGTAAAGAAGAGGACAAAACTACATACTCTTCAGCAGTAAACACAGATACCTCTTGTAGTCAGTTATTAGGTGCCCATGAAGTTGATCACAATCTCTTTCTCATAAAAATTATACCTGCTGCCCCTTTAATTTTAGCATCCCGATTTTCCTATTCATGTAACAGCACTGGATGTGGATATTCATATCTAGTTTCCCACCCTTAATGTTCTAAAGTTAACCATGCATGATAGAGGGAACTGCTGCATTTTCCATCTGAAAGTAGTAATTGCCCCCTCCCCAGGCACATGGCGATTGCTTTATTGCTAGGAACATAATATGAGGCTAGGTACTGTACTTGCCATCTGCAGAGAAGAGAGATCTGAAGATCATTGATATGAGGATGAATGACATACCTGAGTCCCTCAGGTATGTTAGGGTGGATATAGGGATTTAGGGAATCTGACAGCAGAAAAGAAGCTAGAGAAGGTCACTGAGGGTAACACAGGGCTATGTAGGGTAAGACTGAGGACATATGACTCTGAGGAAACAGGAGTATGAGGATTGGAGTGGAGGTCTGAGACACAGGCAGTCTAGGAGATTGCTACTGTAAACTAGGTGATGCTATGGGTGTGAGTGGGTCTCCGGATGAATGGAAAGGGTTTAGGGATGAGGATTTCTGCATGAAGAGACAGGATGTGGGGATGAGGGTACCTAGATGAAGGAACAGGGTGCAGATGTGAGGGCATCTGGAAGAAGGTTCAGAGTGTAGGGTGAGGCTCCCTGGATGAATGTGTAGAGTGTAGGGGGGTGAGGCTCTCTGGATTTGGGGACAGGGAGCAAAGGTGAGGGTATTTGGTTGACAAAACAAGGTTCTTAGGGTAAGGATAACTGGATGAAGGTACTGGCTGAAGGGGTTCTTGGATAAAGGGACATAAACTAATGTTGAGGGTCTCTGGATGAAGAAACAGAGTGAAGGGTAAGAAGGTCTCTGGATGAAAGGACAGGGTGCAGGGGTGATGGTATTTGGATGACATGACAAGAGTCTATGGGGAAAGATTTCCTGGATGAAGGGACAGAGTGTAGAGTGTGAGAGTACAGATGTGTCCTCAAACACCTTTCCCTTTTTGCTTCATTTGTCACAAAATGCATAGCATGGCTAAGACCATCCACCATGAGTAGCAATTAGATGGATTTCCCACTTTTTTTTACCTTCAAAATAATTTATTTAAAGTAGCAGAATAAAGTAGCATATTTTAAGAAAGATCACAAGGCATGGCTAATTTGCAGATTATATTGCACGATTAATTTGGCTTTATGGCTAAATTGGGAAAAGGTGTATATGGACACATCTGTATCTTGATGAAGAGCAGAGATGAGGGCCTCTGAATGAAGGTACATGGTGTAGGGGTTAGGCTCTCTGGATTTAGGGATAAGGTAAAGGGGTATAGTATACCTGAGTGAAGAGACAGGGTGTGGGGGGAGGCTCCCTGAATGATGGGTGTAGGGGTTAGTGATACCTGGTAAAAGATCAGGGTGTTGGGGAGATGGTCTCTGGATGTAGGCACAGGATGTAGAGGTGGCAGTCTCTGGATGATGGACAGGGTCAAAGAGTATAGGGGTGAGGTTCATTGGATGAAGGGACACGGTGTAGGGGTTAGGCTCCTTGGATGAAGACACAGGTGTAGGTGATGAGGATCCCTGGATAACTGGACTGGTGTAGGGGTGAGGTTATCTGAATGAATTGATAGAGTGTAGGGATAAGGCTTCCTGCAGGGTATAAGGGTGGGTTATTTAATTTTAGGGACAATATAGAGCTCCTATAGATTACCCTGCTAAGTGCCATAGGCTGTGGCCATCTGCACAGTATGTGATCAATTATATCAGACCAATATGTGAGAGGTTCCCTGGATGAAGAGTTAATAGGGATGGAACACCTCTAATGATTGGGCTTTGACTCACTCTGCCAGTCGCAGCAGTCCTTTATGAAAGCTCAGTATTTATCTACTGGAATTATGGCTCTGATGGTGGACTGCATTGTTCAGTGCTGCTTCTCTGCTTTGGGGTCATCCCTGGTCGGAGAGGTAAGCATCAATTTCGGACAGTCCAGGGGGCTGTGCTTCAGATGGTTTGGGGGCAACACTTCTGATGGGTCTGTGGGTGGAGCTAGTGATGGGTCCATGGGCTTTCACTGGCTGTGGGTGGGGATGAATGGGTGATGCTACTTCAGGTGGCTGGGAGGTGAATGAGCTGGGCTTTTGTAAAACATTTTACTCCAACTTTACTTTGACACTTTACATATAGAAACAAAAGAAGCCCCCCATTGTTAACACCTTCCCTCAGGAAGCTGCAACCTCCAGGTGTGAGTACACTTGCTCATATCAAAAGCTTTGTCATTCACCAGTCCTCCTGTTCTGTAATCTTCATTTCCTAAGCATCCCATCTCCTAGTCACAGAAGATGGTGAAGCCTTATCCAATCATATACAGGTGAGGTGCATTTTTCCCTTTAAAATACATTCAAACACATCTTAAATATAAATACATGTAAAACGTGCACTAAGGCCCCCATTTATCAAGTCTTGGAGAGTGATAAATAGCACTGTGATAAAAGTAACAGCCAATCAGCATCTGTCATTTTTCAAACAAAGCCTGTAACATGACAATTAGGAGCTGATTGGCTGGTACTTTATCTCCATGCAATTTATCACTCTCCAGGGCTTCATAAATAGGGACCTAAATATAACATGTTACATGGTGCCTAGTGCCGATTTGTCCATTTATTTTTTTAGCAGTTATTTATATATTTAGATAATGGCGAACACACCACAAGTTGATCATGTGCCACGGGTCTCCTGCCACACATACTGTGACATGGCTTATTAAAACTTCAAATGCATTCCAGTCCACAGTTTTGTAGACAGACATATAGTACATGTGACGTCAGAACTTTGGTCAACATATTTCCTCCAACATCTGGTTCCAATTTATAATTTCACTTCCATCCAAGATTTACCATTTACCTATATGAGAATATGAATATAGGAGGCTGAGGATATAGCTCATACACCAGTCATCCACACATTTGCTTGAAAAAATAAAAATTATAGTGAAAGTGTAGTGGGAGTCAATTCCAGCCAATGGACCATTGACTTGGTTACCCATTTTTGAAGAATTTTCTACAAATGTTTAAGTCACACAAAAAAATCTTTTGACATAACTTCACATGAATATTTCATTTTTAAAGTACAGTGGTCAACGAAGTATTTCAGAATTGTTTGTCTTGCTTTTTTCTTTTCTAGATTTGAGGTCAATTTTTCAGGGACTTTTTTAAAGATGATGAATGCACTTCAGGGGTGTCCATGGATAGAAAACCGGACTGAACGCAACCTGTTACAGTGAGTATAAAAGCTTTCACACACATTCTGTGTTAGGGGTGCTGTTTATCCGCCCGACATAAGTTGTGGGGCAGATTACACTTTTCAAGTGCATTGATTAGCAGAATACTCAGTATTTAATACACTTTATGTTACTGAGATAACGAAGGGACCGATTCAGAAATGTGGGTAAGTGCTGTCAGCCTGTCACACCTGGGATTTAGCAAGGTGTGAAAATATGCAAATGTCAGACACAAGGCTGGGTACAGGGCAAATGAGCTGTCAGACACAGGACTGGAAACAGGAGAAGCTGAAGGACAAGCTGAAGGATGAGCCCTAAGCCAATTCAGTCTTCAACTAATTTAAGCATCTATCATTTGCAGGCTCTAATATAACACATTTCTGAGTGTTGTCATCAACTGTGGAACCTCATTTGGAATTTGTGGGGTCTTTAATACCTGTTAATTTTGTACCATTTTGAGACTTATTTCTAAACAGCCCCTCATCCAGTGCTAATAAGGTTTTTCAGCTGGCCTACTCCCAACATCTCACACACACCCTTTCTTTAGACATCAGTAAAGGCTGCCATCCATCACCAGGAGATGACGGGTGTGATACGCTTTACCGGCGTACGGAATGCCGGCGGTTAGAAGACTGACCACGGCATTCTGATGGAGAGAATTCTGACAGAGGGTAAGTAAGTATACTTACCCTCCCTGAATACTGACCTACCCCTAACCCTACCTTCCTGCAGCCTAAACCTAACCATACTCTCCCCCACGCAGCCTAAACATAATCCTCCCCAGTTGTGCCTCAACCTAACTCTACCTCCCCACACCCTAAACCTAACCCTCTCTGTTCCGTAGCCTAACCCTAACCATCCCTGTGGGTGGATAAACCTTAACACCCCCCCACCATCGGCTAACACCACAGTGGGATGAATACTTATGATCGGTATGCTGGGTATTGGGTTTCCCACATCAGCATTTCTACTTACATCAGGGTTCCAGCACAGCATTCTGGCACCAGGATTTTGACTGCTGGGATCCCAACCGCCGCCATCATGACCGCATCCTGGACATGACAACGGTTATTTTGCTAAACATAGACAAGGTATAAATAAACAAAAGGAAGTTTTTCTAGTCTACACAAGAGTGAAAGATGCAGTCATAACAAAAAAGAACAAATTAGTACTGGAGCTTCCATCAGTTCTTCTCCTTGCTGACTTGTTGCACTTTTACTGGAGTTCTCCTTGGTGACTTGTTGCACTTTATATGAAGCTCATAATAACTCAACTAGGAGATTAGAGTGTTTAATATCCTCTTCTCTGGACATACACACATTTTTGGGATGCAGAATCCCACTTTAGAAGATAAGCCTTTGTTGATTTTTGTTGACTACTTTCTATTCCATACACTGCGATTGGCATGGTTCTCCAGTACACTTTATTTATTGACCGCTATGTTGGGCATCTGAAAACCATATTTCGCCCATTTCTAGCTATCAGAGTTGGGGTAACACGGACGGTGTAATTATTATCATTACTGCCTCACAGCACTGAGGTCATGGGTTCAATTACCAATATGGTCCTAACTGTGCAGAGTTTTGATATTCTCCCTGTACTTGAGTGGGTTTTCCTCTGCGTACTCCAGTTTCCTCCCATAATCCAAAAATACACTGGTACTGTAGGTTAATTGAATCCCTACAAAAAGTAATCCTAGCATTTGCTTATATATGGACAGACTAGATGGTCCAAGTGGTTCTTGCCTGCCATAAAATTCTTTATTTCTGTGACACAACAATAACTGGTCTAGATTTGTAAAACACGTCCGCCGCTGGCCTTATGCACTTAATGGGCTTTCCAACTTTTTTTTAACTAGCTTACTAATTGTACTGTAAGTCATTAATTCATATAACTGAAGTTAACTTGTAGCAGGAGGATTCATGCTGTCACTGTCTGCTTCCACCATGAGGAAGTCATGAATCAAATATATGAGATGGAAAAAGCCCGGATGTTGGGGGTTGCATTGCTGGAATAGACACGCTTTCATCCTACAGATGTGTCCTCCTCATACACATATATTTATTTCTGCCATATGGCGCAAGACTACTGGTGCAACTTAGACTTTCCACCACGGGTAGCTACAGTATATGGCAGTATAATAGGATAGCTGTAAGAGGATACATTTGTGTATATAACTGCTGTTAATTTAACTCTATTCTAATATCCAGATCACAGCTCAATAATTGCTGCAATGCATCCTATTCCATGATTGTGACTCAGGAGAATAGTCCGGTCGGACACACAATTCACTATGATGCAGAGATGAAGGTACAAAAAGTAACCGAGAGTCTTTATGACATGTTCCCAAAGGTAAGTTTATAAGGTAAGACACTACTTATTGTTTCCTTGTGTTTCAGTGTAAGCATGAATAGGATCAGAGTTCCATTTTATTATCAATATGCATGGCAGGATAGAATAATCACAAATACACTCATCACCTCCCGCATTGGCTACTGTAACCACCCCCTCTATAGACTCCCCTGTTTTTACATAAATTATAAGAATTCGCTGGTGTATCCTAGTTAAAATGTATCTATATAAATAATAGTCCAGTAGATTATATAAACACATTCATTAAATAACATCTAAAATATTCACAATTGGGTTTGATGACATGAATACATAACAATAATAATAATAATAATAATAATAATAATAATACAAAATAATGTGTCAGTCACCTGAAAGCAACAGTGTAACAGCAGAATATTTTCTCTGTAGGAAAAATAATTAAAATGTATCTGCTCAGTTTGTTCAAATTCTAAAAACCAGATGAAGCCGAAGGAAGTCAATATGTATGTGGTCAATATGTATGTGGTATCTGTACAAACAATTCAGGTCACCGGAATAATGTTCCAGAATATGGTCCAGCTGCAATAATGTCCATCGGCAATTGCAGTAATAGAGAACATTAGTAGGGCAGGCCCTTAAATTGATTATTGGCTAGGTGTCACGTCCAAGGGTCGGAATGGTTGGGAGAGGCGTGAGTGGCTGAAACTGAGGTGGTAATAGTGGGCTGGAAGCTGGAAGGCCTAATCCAGTTACTACTGATGGAATAGATGACTTAGATAGCAATGGGAGGCAGTAAGTGGTTGCTATGTGACTAGTTACATACTTGGTCTTTGTGAGGACAGCCCGAAGGTGGGATCATATAGCACTAGAGATATATGAACTTATTAGACTGGATTTTGCTGGTGATTAGCTTGAGCTGAGATTAATGAAGATGGAAACTGGCACCAGGCTGATGGTTGAATAGTGTAGGCAGCAATGAGACTGAACTCAGGTAGATGCACAGACTGGAACTGGAATGGTGACTGAACTGGAGCCAAAATGGTGACCAGAATAGAACCAGAATGATGGCTAGAATGGAACTGGAATGATGACTGGACTGGACCCGGTGAGGTGACCAGACTGGAGCAAAAGAGGCAACCGGACTGGACCCGGAAAGATAATCGGACTGGAGTCAGAAGGCAACTGGACTGGGACTAGCAACTGGAACTGGAGAGGCAGCCAGACTGGCCAGTAAAGCTAGCCAAACTGGAGCCAGAGAGGCAAACAGACTGGACCCAGACAGGCAACCAGTCTGGAGCCGAAGAGGCAACTGGACTATACCTGGAGAACCAACCGGACTGGAGATAACTAGACAAGATGAGAGGCAAACAGTAACCAGAGCAGCTACCAGCATATAAATAGGTAGGCGTCTGGTAAATCAATGCTCTGTCCCCTTACTATGGACCTCACTTTGTTGACAAGTCAGGCTTTCTACCAGTCTTGCCAGCTTCAAATGTGCACTGAAAACAAACATTTGCAATATATCCTACTAGCACTCCATCTAATCTGAACTTACCTCTATCAAAACCTTAACAGCCTCTGTACTACATAAATACTGGGATGGGACTCAGGAGGACTCAGTGTGTGTCTCTCTCTAGACCCTCATTAGATAATAGGTTACACAGGACTCAGATACCCAGGCAGGGATGAAGAGAAGCTGAGATCTCTGTGTCACTTACATCTCCCCCCCATCCTCCTATCTATCCTCTGGTTGGGATTCGCCATTGTTAGCTCATGAAGCCTGATTCTCCTGTGTCTCTGCCTGCAAGGCACACTGTTCTGCTTGCATTCTGGCTGCCTGGTTTTGCTGTTGCACAAGATGGAGAGCTAGTGATGCCAGCGTGCTCAGGCTGGGGGGCCCCCTGACAGAGGGGGCCAGGGGTACAGTATCCCCTGCCCCCTACCACCTTAATCTGCTATATTATGGATCCCTAATTTGATAAACTTTTATACATCTCTCTCTCTCCTTCTCAATCTTACACACACACACACACACACACACACACACACACACACACACACACACACACACACACACACACACACCTTGTCAATCTCTCCCACCTGCTTCTCCTTTTCAATCCATCTTTCCATTTCTCACTCTCTCTATTTTTTACTTCTCTCAGTCTATTTGCAGTCTCCCCCTATCTTTTTTTTTTTTCCTTCCAACTTCTTATCCCTTTCTCTCATTCCAGAGTACCCCATTCCGGAAGCCCATTAGAAGCTGTGCTGTGGTCGGAAATGGGGGCATTTTAAAAAACAGCTTCTGTGGTGCTGAAATTGACCTTGCTGATTTTGTGTTCAGGTAAGGATAGAGAGCTCTATGGTAAGGCTGCTTGTCCATAGCCAAGTCTCAACACAAGGAATAACAACAGTGTACCTGCAGTATACTGTAGGTCTACTAAATAATTGAACTGTATTTATTATTGCACTGATTATTATTAGGGAATTTGCCCACCAAGACGACAGCAGAATTACAGTGAAGAAGACTGCTGAGAAGATTTACCCTAGCATGTGACGGGATGTGACAGCAAACTGTCAAGCGCTAACATCTTCACCAAGAAGTAAATGTTTGCTGCTCATGCTATTTTTGAAGATATGGTAGTTTTTTTAGTTGGATATATCCCGATTGGGGTTTGTCTACTCCATATCAGTTCTTATTTAGAGTTTCCATTCTTAGAGTATACACAGACTGGTGACATATATTTAAAAGTTATAATATCTCTTACCAGAACTAGAGGTTGATGCACTGTATCAAGCAGTAAAAAGTTTGCAGAAGTGAACCACCGGAGAAATTACCCATAACAACCAATCAGCTGCTACATATCATTTTATAGAATGCACTTGATAAATGTTATCTAAAAGCTTATTGGTTGCGGTGGCCAACTTCTTCACACCCCTATTAATATAATTACTGAACCTAGTTCGGGGTTAGTGTAGAAGTGCACAGATCTTTGTTCTGAGACAAATACTCAAGCAGTATCAGTGACACGTTGGTCAGAAGCGTGAATCCATAACTATCCAATCAAAACACAATGTGCCACACAAGCTGTGGACTCAAGATTCCATATTACCCCATTTTAAAAAGTTTCTTAAAGTATGCACTGATTCTACCCCTAACTGCTTCCTCATAATTACATATTTTAATTATTTTACCACACAACAACTGGGACTTCCACTGTGCCTAGGTATATATTATATACCACATTGGGACCACATCTAGAAATACTGTATGAAGAGATCCAGTAGAACCCGAGACAGCAGAGTCTCTATACATCCCCAGTAGGGAGCGCGGCCGACCATACCCGCAACACTTATAAGAAGGGAACGGTACAACCCCAGCCAATGAGCTCATTCTGTTTTCTTTAATAATATATTAGCTACTGTAGCATTTCAGTATTAAAGTAGCATATAATTACTAGCTATTAGATGGTAATGATGTTAATTTTAGTTTGCCATTTTATTTTGAGAACTCATGGAGAGGACAATTTTCAGTTAGCAAGGTGATACTTGAGCAACTCAAATCACAGTACACATTAAGGGGTTGGTGACGCTAGAATATGAGGAAAGACTAGGCATGTTTACACTGGAAAAAGGAGATTAAGGACATTTACAAATATATAAGGGGACACAACACAGAGCTAGCTGTGGATTTGTTTTTGGTAAGATCATCACAAAGGACACGCGGAGACCCGCTTAGGTTAGAGGAGAGGAGATTTCGCACCCAGAGACAGAAAGGTTTCTTCACAGTAAGGACAAAATGTATTTGGAATTCCATGCCTGAATCAGTAGTAATGGCGGACTCGATCATTACTTTAAAGAATGGGCTAGATAAATTCCTAACGGACAAAGATATACAGGGTTATGGTGGGTAAATCATGCAAAAAATAGATGAATAGACATAACGGCTAAACATTCACCACAATTAAAAATTAGTTTTAAAATATTACAGTGTAGGAGATCAAATAAAGGTTTAACTCAATGGACAATTGTCTTCTTTCAACCTCAGAAACAATATATATAAAAAGGTTTTTTTATGTGCGTGATAAGCTCAAGCTGAAATGTTATTTGAGATCCTTCAAGTCACATAGGCTATAAATCATCTCACTACATGCACACAGCACATAAATACTGTATACACACACCACACATATACAAAAAATGCAAAATCATGCACTTGAGTCTCAAAAACCCTAAGGCTAAATATAGTATCAATGATACTGTAATGGAAACTACTGAGGAGGAAAGGGATTTAAGAGTCACTATTTCAAGTGACTTAAAGGCAGGAAAGCAATGTAACAAAGCGATGAGGAAGGCTAGTCAGATGCTTGGTTGCATAGCGAGAGGAATCAGTAGCAGGAAAAGAGAAGTAATAATGCCACTGTATAGGTCATTGGTACCGCCCCATCTGGAATACTGTGTCCAGTTCTGGAGACCATATCTCCAGAAAGATATATATACATTAGAGAGTGTACAAAGAAGGGCAACTAAAATGGTGCACGACCTACATCACAAAACTTACCCGGAAAGGCTGAAAGATCTTAACATGTATAGCTTGAAGGAGAGAAGGGAAAGGGGGGACATGATAGAAACTTTCAAATATACCAAGGGTTTTAACAAAGTTCAGTAGGGAAACATTCTTCAAAGGTATAGAAGTATTAGAACTCGAGGATATACACTGAGACTGGAGGGAGGGAGGTTCAGGGGAAATTTAATGAAAAAAAAAAAACTTCATAGAAAGGGTAGTGGATAAGTGGAATAACCTCCCATCAGAGGTGGTAGAGGCTAAGACTGTAGAGCAATTTAAACATGCTTGGGATAGGCATATGAAAATCCTTACACAGAATTAAGGTTCAAAAAGGGTTGAGATTACCTAAAGGATAAAAAAAGGGGGCAGACTAGATGGGCCAAGTGGTTCTTATCTGCCATCAAATTCTATGTTTCTATACATACACCACACACATTAGCTGTTCTACCCGTTCTTCATTTCTGATTTTCACGGTTGTACATATAAATGAGTGTTAAAAATCTGTTAAATCTATAGAGATGTAAATTTGAGACATCTTCATGTAAGTAAATATTAATCCATGGTTCTTGGTGTTACACGAGGAGCACCAGTAGCAGATACGGTAAAAAGTGATGGGACCATTTTTGTAGTTTCTACACACTGGAGGTGCAATCCAAATTTTGATCCGATTGTCCATTTGTGTATTATCGTTCATGCAACGCAAGCCACGCATCGGTAATGACGTCATTATGTCAACCCCCTGTTCATCCCCTTAGGGGAGGTTTATTAAAATTATAATTACGTTGATTTCCTATTTCCCACCTGCAGAATACCTATGTTACATTTCATCTTCCTAACATATCGGGAAGTAAGAAAATTAGTGATGAGTAAGTGATTGAGTGAGTGAGGGCTGTTGCATTTATCGCACAGATTTATAGCACAGATACCCGGCACTCCTGGACAGTAGTTAGCAGCTTGTTCTGGTGCTTGATACCACGGACAAAAGATTGGCACACAAACCAACACAGGAAACTTAAATGAAAGTCAAAGTTTCTGAGGCCTTTACTCTCTTTCGTCAGGACAATAAGGCAATAAAACAATGACATACCTCTATAGATTCTGTACACTACATGTATAAAGGTATGTCACATCTATAAAGGTATATCATTGTATTATTGCCCTGTTGTCCTGGGCAGCTCCATCAGCCCTATTGTTAATCCACCCCTACCTGCTGCAAAGTTAACTTGTTACTTTTTTGCTTTGCTCTCTATTCAAAATAAGCCCCAGTGTACATCTGTATTATTAATAGTTGGGTCATTGTAACGATTGGGCTCTAGCGATCACTGAGTACTCCACATTCACAGATCGGAAGAGAACAATGCACTCACAGCCCGGTATCGCCCCTATTTTTTTATTTCCAGGTTGAATTTACCTCCGTTGAATGTTACAGATGATGTCGGCACAAAGACAGATCTTGTTTCTGCAAACCCCACTATCCTAATAGACAGGTAAGTGTGCTAGGTTTCTTCCTATACTGTATATACAATGTACAAACTTGTATTTAATTATTAATTGACATTCTGTATACATTCAATATGCGTGAGATAGGAGAATTGTAGCACTAAGGATAGGCAGTTAAAAGACACCTTAAGTGTGCCATGATCTGTCTGGTTGAGCATTCTGGGAATTAAGGTTTGACGGTTAAAGAACCAGAGCATAGGCCTGGAATATATACAGTAGTTTTCACTGATCTCCCGTTGCAATTTAAAAACATACCGACAGTGTGGCGAGCGCAAATGAGCCCGGTGGTGCGCTACACGCGCCATGCTAATTTATTCTCCCTCCAGGGGGGGTCGTGGACCCCCACAAGGGAGAATAAGTGTCGGTATGCTGGCTGTCGGGATGCCAGCGCCGGTATACTGTGCGCCGGGATCCCAAGAGCCGGCATACTGAAGACCACCCGCTACATCTGTACGCACAATCTGATCTATGCAGTAATTGCAATCTTAGAGATGTCACTGTTACAAGGGGAGGAAGTGAATTTGCTGATTGTCAGGATACCGGCTGTCAGGAGATCGACAAATACCGGCAGTTGGAATGCCGACCGCCGGCCAAAATCCGCACTTGGGTAGTGGTCCACGCCACCACCGGAGGGGGAATATAACTCTATGGCTACCTAAAGTTGCCACTGGGCCCAAAGCATGGTCAGCGCAATGAGCCTGTGAGGGTACACACTGCGTTCGCCACCGGTATTCCATCTGTTGGGATCCCGGCGTCGCTCTCCTGACTGCCGGGATCCCAACAGATGGGATCTCATTCTGATCTCGTTACAAGTTTTCTGCTCTTCTATTAAATGACCCTGGAGACTAGAGCAACATTGTCAGGCCCTTACCCGGATATTTAGCCAACATTTTTGATGTAGGAATGGGCGGAAGTAATCAGTAGGAAGGAGAGTCGGCGTGCATCAGTGGAGTGGAGAGTATGGGTTGGAGTGTAAAGATAGATAAGGTCAGAGGTGTAAATAGTAGAGGAATGAGTGAGGGATTTGTAAGTGACTGTGAAAAGCTTGAAGTGGATATAGAAGGGGAAGGGGAGCCAGTGAAGGGATAGTAAGAGAGGGGAGGTGGATGTAGAGCGCTTGGTGAGGACGATGAGCCGGGCAGGACCATAGATTGGAGAGGACAGAGGTGGTAGTCAGGGAGGACAGATAGGAGAAGATTACAGTTTAATCTGTAGGTGATCAGTGAGTAGATGAGGGTCTTAGTAGCAAATTACACAGTGATAACCTTCTGTAACTAGGAACACTAAACTGGTATATTGTTGACACTTGCAGTTGTTGAGAGCCTTGGTTAGCATAATGGTGGCACTAATGAAACAGAGGCAGTTTAAGAGAGGAGAGCGCCCATGTGCAGGCTTCGATCAGGCCTCTTTCTCTCTGGCGGTGCAGTAGACCCTGGCATTGTGCCTGAGTCCACTGCACAAGCGCAGGTCTCCAGGTACATGGCACCCGCATGTTGTTCCTGGAGGACAAGGCCGGACTACCCATCTGGATCTTCTGGGCTGGTCTGGTCACACAAAGAGCCGGAAAGGCCGTGGGCAGCGCAGCTTCTGGCTCTCTATTTTGTCCTCCCACCACCCAAAGTGCCTGTTCCAAAAGAAAGTTGGAGGTGTACGCGCTCTCCCTTTCACATGCACATTAATGGCAGGGCTGAAAAGTGGCCCAAATCCATCCCTGCCGGAGGACATGTCTATTGTGAATATGCAATTCACCAGGGAAATAGCCACGGCAGCCATTTTTCCAGAGATTTCTGCAGCATCGGGCTGATTGGTGGAAATTATAATAATATGGGTACAAGATGTGCCGAGTGTGGGGCCCATGGACACCTTGCACCCATTATCCATATGCCAGTGTAATGAAACTCTACATGGCTGCCATATAATAGTGCCCTAGATAATATTTTGCCCCATAGTAGTGCCCTAATTTATTATATGAATGTCACAACTGAGGGCCTGAGCTGACGGAAGGCAGCCTCAGTTGTAGGGGCTGAGATGTACCGGAACCTGGGAGGTTGTATCAGACCCCTGGACATGTAAGTAACATGAAGAGAAACCGCCCGAAGGCGTGACCACGACAACTTGAGTAAAAGTCAATGATATTTATTTATGACAAACTCCATGCATCACAGTAGCAGTAAAAAGAAACATAAAACTCAGCAGAGAAATAATAATACAGTTCCTGGGTACTACAGGGTGGCAGGGGCCACAGAGCTCTGGTGGTATGAGACAGTTCTTATTATCTGCAAGTTGGAAAGTCCTTACCAGGCTCAACTGTAGCAATGAGGAAAGCCCAGGGTCGTACCAGCTGGTGTTCCAGGGAAAGCTGGACTGCTGTAGATAAAATACTGCTGTGGGTACTGGTTAGAACCAGACAGGTGTTGGCACAGAGTGGATACTGGCTGGAACCAGTTAAATAATAAATAAAGCTTGAGAGCGATGCAATATAGATGAAATGTAGAATTTGAGAGCGGAGAAATAATAATACCTGTGGAGAGTGGTAAACTGCAGAAAGGACACCGGCCATTTAAGAGAAGCTGTACACTGCTGGAAGCTGAGCTGGAAGCAGGTGATGTAGCTGGAAACAGGTGAGTCCAGAATGGATCGGAGAGTCAGGCTACACCGCAGATGGAATGCTGGTGCGGGTCTCTGTAGTGGAAGGATTGACATAGGAGCTGGAACCTGGAAGACAATCACAGGAGAGAGACAAACTGGAACTAGGTTTGACAACCAAAGCACTGACGCCTTCCTTGCTCAGGCACAACCTATTTATACCTGCAGCAAGGAAGGCATTGGCTAGGCAATTATGCAAATTAATACTACTGACAACGGATTGGTAGGAAAGATCAGCTGACAGAATCCAAGATGGCTGCGCCCATGCAGACACTTGGAGGGAAGTTTGGATTGTAATCCATGTGGTCTGGAAAACAGTAATGGCGGTGCCGGCCACCGGAGACAGGAGACGTCAGGCTGACAGATGCACATCCGACCATGCGGACACAGCGAAGGCCGCGGCAGACGTAATCGCCACTCTGAATGCAGAAGCTCTGGGATGGCGGCGGAGGCCGCGGGAGACGCCATGCCAGATGTATAAGGCGTTACTGTGACTGCGTCCAGAGAGACAGGAGAGGATGCGGGAATGTGCACATCAGGATGACAGATGGGATCCGGTCCTGGAGCGCTGAGCCAGCCTTAGAAGGCATCTGATAGGTAAGAAATGGCGTCCAGATACCCGGATCGTGACAGCACCCCCCCCCCCCCTTTAGGAGTGGCCCCAGGACACTTCTTTGGCTTTTGAGGAAACTTGGAATGGAATCTCCGGACCAAGGCAGGAGCATGGACATCAGAAGCATTGGTCCAAGAACGTTCCTCAGGGCCATATCCCTTCCAGTCAATAAGATACTGAAGTTGACCGTAACGGTGACGTGAGTCCAGGATCTTGGCTACTTCATACTCAACGCCTCGTTGAGTTTGGACTTTCGGAGTTGGAGGAAGTGAGGAATGAAACCGATTCAAGATTAGCGGTTTCAACAGGGAAACATGGAATGTCCTGGGTATTTTTAAGAAGGGAGGCAACTGGAGTCTGTAAGCAACAGGATTGATGACTTGATCAATTTTAAAAGGACCGATGTAGCGAGGTGCAAACTTCATACTGGGAACTCTTAACCTCAAATTCTTCGTGGATAACCATACCCGATCACCCACCTTGAGAGCAGGAACTGCTCGACGCTTCATATCCGCAAACTTCTTGTACCTGAACGATGCCTTGAGCAGAGCAGATCGTACGCTCTTCCAGATATTGGCAAACTGATGCAAGGTGATATCCACTGCGGGAACAGAAGTTGCTGGAAGCGGTTGGAACTCAGGGACTTTAGGGTGGAATCCAAAGTTGGTGAAGAATGGTGTTGAAGAAGATGAAGAATGATACTGGTTGTTATGACAGAACTCGGCCCAGGGAAGTAATTGAACCCAGTCATCTTGAGAGGAGGACACATAGATGCGGAGGAAGGACTCCAAGTCCTGATTCACCCTCTCAGTTTGACCATTGGTCTGAGGATGGTAAGCCGTGGAAAACTTTAGCTTGACTTGGAGGACTTGACATAAACTTCGCCAGAATTTGGCTGTGAATTAAACTCCTCGATCTGAGATAATTTCTTCTGGAAGACCGTGGAGTCGAAAGATCTCTTGTATGAATACTTGAGCCAACTTGGAAGCTGACGGAAGACCGGTGAGAGGAATGAAGTGTGCCATCTTGGTGAACCGGTCAACTACCACCCAGTTGGTATTAAACTTGTTGCACATGGGTAGGTCTGTTATGAAATCCATCGACAAATGGGTCCATGGTCGACGGGGAACAGATAGTGGAACCAGTTGCCCCGCAGGCGACTGGCGGGATACTTTATGTTGAGCACACTTTGGGCAAGATGCAATAAACTCCAAAACGTCCTTTTTCAGAGTTGGCCACCAATAGGACCTAGAGATAAACTCCAGGGTTTTTTGGATACCTGTATGTCCGGCAAAGCGGGAAGCATGGGCCCAATGCATGAGCTTCTTCCTTAGTGTCGGCTTCACAAAACTTTTCCCTGATGGGGGCGTAGAGTCCATCCCTACCGTGGAGAATGCCAACGGATTTATAATAGGATGCTTGTCTGAAGACTCTGACTCATTTTCTTGCTCCCATGAGCGGGAAAGGGCATCGGCCTTGCGATTCTGAGAACCCGGACAGAACTGGAGTTTAAAGTCGAACCTGGAAAAGAAAAGTGCCCATCTGGCCTGACGAGGGTTGAGACATTGTGCGCCTTTCAGATATAGAAGGTTCTTGTGGTCTGTAAGGATGGTGATTGAATGAGAAGCTCCCTCCAACAGATATCTCCACTCCTCTAGAGCGAGCTTGATGGCTAGCAACTCCTGGTCGCCAATGGCATAGTTGCGCTCCGCTGGGCAGAACTTCCGTGAGAAGAAACTGCAAGGATGTAAATGGCCATCTTTAGCCCTCTGAGATAACACCGCTCCTACTCCAACGGAGGAGGCATCCACCTCTAAGATGAAAGGAGAGTCGATGTCAGGCTGTTTCAGGACAGGCGCAGAGACGAACCTCTGTTTTAAAAGATGAAAAGCTTGCATGGCTTCGTCAGACCACTTGGACGGGTTAGCACCCTTCTTGGTGAAAGCAGTAATAGGCGCCACAATGGTGGAAAAGTCTCGTATAAACTTTCGGTAATAATTGGCGAACCCTAAGAACCTCTGGACCCCTTTGAGGGTTAAGGGTACCGGCCAATTCTGGATTGCTTGTAGTTTCTCAGGATCCATCTCTAGTCCGGAACCGGACACAATGTACCCTAGAAACGGAATGGACTTGACTTCAAAGACGCATTTCTCTAATTTGCAATAGAGATGATTGACACGGAGACGGGACAGAACCTCCTTTACCCAAAAACGATGTTCCTCCAAATTGTTGGCAAAAATGAGGATATCATCTAGATAGACCACGACATGACGGTATAGAATGTCTCTGAAAATCTCATTGACGAAATGCTGGAAGACAGCTGGAGCATTGCTCAATCCGAAGGGCATGACGAGGTACTCATAATGTCCGTCACGGGTGTTAAATGCGGTCTTCCACTCGTCACCCTCACGGATCCGGATGAGATTGTATGCACCTCTCAAGTCCAGCTTTGTAAAGATGGTAGCTCCGCTAACTCTGTCAAAGAGCTCAGTAATCAGGGGTAAAGGATAACGGTTCTTGATGGTAATGTCGTTCAAACCTCTGTAGTCGATGCACGGCCGCAGACCACCATCTTTCTTTTTTACAAAAAAGAAGCCTGCGCCGGCTGGAGAAGAAGAAGGTCGAATGAACCCCTTTGCTAGGTTCTCTTTAATGTATTCCTCCATAGAATGCGTCTCAGGCAGAGACAACGGATAAGTTCGGCCTCGAGGTGGAACCTTCCCTGGAACGAGATCAATCGGGCAGTCCCATTCTCTATGAGGAGGAAGGATATCAGCAGAAGCTTTACTGAACACATCCGTGAAATCTTGATATGGAGGAGGTGGAACATCAGACGACCTGGGGGAGGAAGAACAGACAGGCAACACTTTAAACAAACATGTCTCAGCACAGGAGGGACCCCATGCCAGAATTTGCGTAGTCGTCCAATCAATTGTAGGATTGTGAAGACGGAGCCATGGATGGCCCAGGACCACAGGATGTGTGGCTCTTGGAATCACTAAAAGTGAAATAAGTTCGGAATGAAGAACTCCCACTCTCAGACGAACTGGTAGAGTCCTTAGAGCAATAACAGTATCAAAAATTTTACTGCCATCCACGGCAGTTAAGGAAAAGGAGGAAGGAAGTCTCTCGGTGGGTAGGGACCACCGTTTAACATAGGCTTCAGTAATAAAGTTCCCAGCTGCTCCGGAATCCAGGAGGGCAATGACGTTCTGATAACGTTGAGCAACTTGAAGCGAGACTGGGAGATTACAATCTTGAGGAGATGGAGAGGAGATCATTACTCCTAGCCGGCCCTCTCCTTGGCGAGCTAGGATTTGGAGTTTCCCGGACGTTTGGGACAGGCATTAATAGTGTGAGACGGAGCTGCACAATACAGACAAAGAGACTCAGAGAGACGTCTTCGGCGCTCAGCAGGAGTTAAACGGGAACGGCCAATTTGCATGGGTTCATCTTTAGTTGGTGACAGTTGGCGAGGAGGAGGAGCAGAAGATTTTGGAGCAGATGATCTTCCACGCTCAGTTGCTCTCTCTCTGAAACGTAAGTCAACTTTCGTACAAAGTGAGATTAGCTCATCTAACTTGGAGGGTAAGTCTCTGGTAGCTAACTCCTCTTTAATACGCTCGGATAAACCATGCCAGAATGCAGCATACAGGGCCTCGTCGTTCCATGCCAGTTCAGATGCCAGGATCTGGAACTGTATAAGATATTGTCCTACAGTACGTGATCCCTGGCGTAAACGGAGAATCTCAGACGAAGCTGAAGTTACCCGGCCTGGCTCGTCGAAGATGCGCCTGAATGTTGACACGAATGCTGTGTAAGAAGATAGCAGGGTGTCGGACCTCTCCCATAACGGTGATGCCCAGTCAAGGGCTGAGCCACTGAGAAGAGAGATGATGTAGGCAATTTTTGTATGGTCACTGGGGAAATTGCCAGGTTGTAGCTCAAACTGAATCTCACACTGGTTGAGAAATCCCCTGCAGAATCTTGGAGATACGTCAAATTTTGCTGGCGTTGGAAGATGAAGACGTGGAGCAGAAACGGGTAAGGTGGGTGGGGTTATAGTTGGAGTCACTGTGGTTGACGCCCCAGATGCGTCTGATCCACGGAGAGTTGTCTGAATCCCATCCAGCCGAGTAGAGAGATCCTGGAGACAGCGGATGATGTGGCCCTGTGCAGCCTCCTGATGTTCAAGTCGGGCTGCCAGTTCTTGCATCGGCCTGGCCGCTTGATCCTGGTCTCCGGCTGGATTCATTTGGTCAGTGCTTACTGTCACAACTGAGGGCCTGAGCTGACGGAAGGCAGCCTCAGTTGTAGGGGCTGAGATGTACCGAAACCTGGGAGGTTGTATCAGACCCCTGGACATGTAAGTAACATGAAGAGAAACCGCCCGAAGGCGTGACCACGACAACTTGAGTAAAAGTCAATGATATTTATTTATGACAAACTCCATGCATCACAGTAGCAGTAAAAAGAAACATAAAACTAAGCAGAGAAATAATAATACAGTTCCTTGGTACTACAGGGTGGCAGGGGCCACAGAGCTCTGGTGGTATGAGATAGTTCTAATTATCTGCAAGTTGGAAAGTCCTTACCAGGCTCAACTGTAGCAATGAGGAAAGCCCAGGGTCGTACCAGCTGGTGTTCCAGGGAAAGCTGGACTGCTGTAGATAAAATGCTGCTGTGGGTACTGGTTAGAACCAGACAGGTGTTGGCACGGAGTGGATACTGGCTGGAACCAGTTAAATAATAAATAAAGCTTGAGAGCGATGCAATATAGATGAAATGTAGAATTTGAGAGCGGAGAAATAATAATACCGGTGGAGAGTGGTAAACTGCAGAAAGGACACCGGCCCTTTAAGAGAAGCTGTACACTGCTGGAAGCTGAGCTGGAAGCAGGTGATGTAGCTGGAAACAGGTGAGTCCAGAATGGATCGGAGAGTCAGGCTACACCGCAGATGGAATGCTGGTGCGGGTCTCTGTAGTGGAAGGATTGACACAGGAGCTGGAACCTGGAAGACAATCGCAGGAGAGAGACAAACTGGAACTAGGTTTGACAACCAAAGCACTGACGCCTTCCTTGCTCAGGCACAACCTATTTATACCTGCAGCAAGGAAGGCATTGGCTAGGCAATTATGCAAATTAATACTACTGACAACGGATTGGTAGGAAAGATCAGCTGACAGAATCCAAGATGGCTACGCCCATGCAGACACTTGGAGGGAAGTTTGCATTGTAATCCATGTGGTCTGGAAAACAGTAATGGTGGCGCCGGCCACCGGAGACAGGAGACGTCAGGCTGACAGATGCACATCCGACCACGCGGACACAGCGGAGGCCGCGGCTGACGTAATCGCCACTCTGAATGCAGAAGCTCAGGGACGGCGGCGGAGGCCGCGGGAGACGCCATGCCAGATGTATAAGGCGTTACTGTGACTGCGTCCAGAGAGACAGGAGAGGATGCGGGAATGTGCACATCAGGATGACAGATGGGATCCGGTCCTGGAGCGCTGAGCCAGCCTTAGAAGGCATCTGATAGGTAAGAAATGGCGTCCTGATACCCGGATCGTGACAATGAACCATTGTAGTTCCCTAGTCTACATGATGTCACACTATATGTCTGCCATTACTCACTATACCACACAGTACCTCCAACTCACATCATGACATGCAGTGTCCCCAGTTCATATTATGCCACATTACAGTGCCCTCTGTTCATACTGTGCCACATTACAGTGCCCTTCAGATCAAATTGTCATGTTAGAGTGCCCTAGCTTATATTATGCCACATTAAAGTGCCCCAGTCCTTATTACATTATATTATAATGCCCTCCACATTACTATGAGCAGATCAGATTATGACACATTACAGTGCCCTCTTACCATTATAACAGCCACTACTCTCTTCTAACTGAACATGTAATGTCACACAATACAGACGGGGCAATTGATCAGACCCAATTGCTTATCAGGCAAATGTGGGAAACTGGTATCCAACTATATAACCTGGGTCCAGGCCCCCGAAACCTCTTGGCCCCATAGCAATGCACCCCTTGCATTCACTATAGCTACTAGTGATAAGCGGGTTCGGTTTTTGAGAAACCGACCCCCCCCCCAACTTCACTCTTTTTACACGGGTCCGAACCATACTCGGATTCTCCCGTATGGCTCGGTTAACCCGAGCGCGCCCGAACGTTATCATCCCGCTGTCGGATTCTCGCGAGATTCGTATTCTATATAAGCAGCCGCGCGTCACCGCCATTTTCACACGTGCATTGAGATTGATAGGGAGAGGACGTGGCTGGCGTCCTCTCTGTACTAATACGAGACAGTTGGTTGATCTGATTGCTTTTTTTATTTTACTATAATTGTGGGGAGGATTGGGGAGCAGCTGATAGGAGGAGTACAGTGCAGAGTTTTGCTGATAAGTGACCACCAGTTTTTTATCCGTTCTCTACCTGAAAAAAACGCTCCATACCATATCTGTGCTCAGTGTGCTGCATGATATATCTGACTGTGCTGAGTGCTCACACTGCTTAATTGTGGGGACTGGGGAGCAGCTATAGCAGGAGTACAGTGCACAGTTTTGCTGACAGTGACCACCAGTATACGTTTGTCTGCCTGAAAAACACTCCTGTGTTGGCTTTTTTTAATACTAGTAGTTTAGCAGTTTGCTGACAGTGTCCACGAGGTCCATTATACTGTATATAACAGTACGGTAGGACACTGCTGTACCTACCTCTGTGTCATCACTCGTCATCCATTAATACGTATACTATCCATCCATCTACATTGTATACCTGTGGTGGCTTTTTTTTATACTAGTTTAGCAGTTTGCTGACAGTGTCCACAAGGTCCATTATACTGTATATAGCAGTACGGTAGGCCACTGCTGTACCTACCTCTGTGTCGTCACTCGTCATCCATTAATAATAATAAGTATACTATCCATCCATCTACATTGTATACCTGTGGTGGCTTTTTTTTATACTAGTATAGCAGTTTTCTGACAGTGTCCACCAGGTCCATTTATTATACTGTATATAGCAGTACGGTAGGCCAATGCTGTACCTACCTCTGTGTCATCACTCGTCATCCATTAATAAGTATACTATCCATCCATCTACATTGTATACCTGTGGTGGCTTTTTTTCTTTATACTAGTTTAGCAGTTTGCTGACAGTGTCCACCAGGTCCATTATACTGTATATAGCAGTACGGTAGGCCACTGCTGTACCTACCACTGTATCGTCACTTGTCATCCATAAGTATACTATCCATCCATCTACATTGTATACCTGTGGTGGCTTTTTTTTTATACTAGTGGCAAAGAATGGCTGAGGCCCTGGCCTATGTTCATGGCTAGTGGTTCAGCTTCACATGAGGGTGGAAGCACTCATCCTCTCGCAAGAAAAACTTAAGCTGGCAAAAGCACAGCAAAGAACTGTGCGTTCTTCTAAATCACAAATCCCCAAGGAGAGTCCAATTGTATCGGTTGCGATGCCTGACCTTCCCAACACTGGACGGGAAGAGCTTGCGCCTTCCACCATTTGCACGCCCCCTGCAAGTGCTGGAAGGAGCACCCGCAGTCCAGTACCTGATAGTGAAATTGAAGATGTCAGTGTTTAAGTACACCAGGATGAGGATATGGGTTTTGCTGGTGTTGGGGAGGAAATTGACAAGGAGGATTCTGATGGTGTGGTGGTTTGTTTAAGTCAGGCACCCGGGGAGACACCTGTTGTCCGTGGGAGGAATATGGCCATTGACATGCCTGGTCAAAATACAAAAAAAAATCAGCTCTTCGGTGTGGAATTATTTCAACACAAATGCAGACAACAGGTGTCAAGCCGTGTGTTGCCTTTGTCAAGCTGTAATAAGTAAGGGTAAGGACGATAACCACCTCGGAACATCCTTCCTTATACGTCACCTGCAGCGCATTCATCATAAGTCAGTGACAAGTTCAAAAACTTTGGGTGACAGCGGAAGCAGTCCACTGACCAGTAAATCCCTTCCGCTTGTAACCAAGCTCCTGCAAACCACACCACCAACTCCCTCAGTGTCAATTTCCTCCTTACCCAGAAAAGCCAATAGTCCTGCAGGCCATGTCACTGGCAAGTCTGACGAGTCCTCTCCTGCCTGGGATTCCTCCGATGCATCCTTGAGTGTAGCGCCTACTGCTGCTGGCGCTGCTGTTGTTGCTGCTGGGAGTCGATCGTCATCCCAGAGGGGAAGTCGGAAGACCACTTGTACTACTGTCCAACAGTTCTTTGCGAGGAAGATGAAATATCACAGCAGTCATCCTGCTGCAAAGCAGATAACTGAGGCCTTGGCAGCCTGGGCGGTGAGAAACATGGTTCCGGTATCCATCGTTAATGCAGAGCCAACTATAGACTTGATTGAGGTACTGTGTCCCCGGTACCAAATACCATCTAGGTTCCATTTCTCTAGGCAGGCGATACCGAAAATGTACACAGACCTCAGAAAAAGACTCACCAGTGTCCTAAAAAATTCAGTTGTACCCAATGTCCACTTAACCATGGACATGTGGACAAGTGGAGCAGGGCAGACTCAGGACTATATGACTGTGACAGCCCACTGGGTAGATGTATTGCCTCCCGCTGCAAGAACAGCAGCGGCGGCACCAGTAGCAGGATCTCGCAAACGCCAACTCATTCCTAGGCAGGCTACGCTTTGTATCACCGCTTTCCAGAATACCCACACAGCTGAAAACCTCTTCCGGCAACTTAGGAAGATCATCGCAGAATGGCTTACCCCAATTGGACTCTCCTGGGGATTTGTGACATCGGACAACGCCATCAATAATGTGCGTGCATTACATCTGGGCAAATTCCAGCACGTCCCATGTTTTGCACATACCTTGAATTTGGTGGGGCGGAATTATTTAAAAAACGACAGGAGTGTGTAAGAGATGCTGTCTGTGGCCCAAAGAATTGCGGGCCACTTTCGGCATACAGGCACCGCGTACAGAAGACTGGAGCACCAACAAAAATACCTGAAGCAAGAGGTGGTAACGAGGTGGAATTCAACCCTCTATATGGTTCAGAGGATGGAGGAGCAGCAAAAGGCCATTCAAGCCTATACATCTGGCCACGATATAGGCAAAGGAGGTGGAATGCACCTGTCTCAAGCGCAGTGGAGCATGAATTTAACAATGTGCAAGGTTCTGCAACCCTTTAAACTTGCCACACGTGAAGTCAGTTCAGACACTGCCAGCCTGAGTCAGGTCATTCCCCTCATCAGGCTTTTGCAGAAGAAGCTGGAGACATTGAAGGAGGAGCTAAAACAGAGCGATTCCGCTAGGCATGTGGGACTTGTGGATGGAGCCCTTCATTCGCTTAACCAGGATTCACGGGGGGTCAATCTGTTGAAATCAGAGCACTACATTTTGGCCACCGTGCTCGATCCTAGATTTCAAACCTATATTGTATCTCTCTTTCCGGCAGACACAAGTCTACAGGGGTTCAAAGACCTGCTGGTGAGAAAATTGTCAAGTCAACCGGAATGTGACCCATCAACAGCTCCTCCATCACATTCTCCCGCAACTGGGGGTACGAGGAAAAGGCTAAGAATTCCGAGCCCACCCGCTGGCGGTGATGCAGGGCAGTCTGGAGAGAGTGCTGACACCTGGTCCGGACTGAAGGACCTGCCAACGATTACTGGCATGTCGTCTACTGCCACTGCATATGATTCTCTCACCATTGAAAGAATGGTGGAGGATTATATGAGTGACCGCATCCAAGTAGGCCCGTCAGACAGTCCGTACGTATACTGGCAGGAAAAAGAGGCAATTTGGAGGCCCTTGCAGAAACTGGCTTTATTCTACCTAAGTTGCCCTCCCTCCAGTGTGTACTGCGAAAGAGTGTTTAGTGCAGCGGCTCACCTTGTCAGCAATCGGCGTACGAGGTTACTTCCAGAAAATGTGGAGAAGATGATTTTCATTAAAATGAATTTAAATCAGTTCCTCTGTGGAGACATTCACCAGCAGCAATTGCCTTCAGAAAGTACAGGGGGACCTGAGATGGTGGATTCCAGTGGGGACAAATTAATAATCTGTGAGGAGGGGGATGTACACAGTGAAAGGGGTGATGAATCGGACGATGATGATGAGGTGGACATCTTTCCTCTGTAGAGCCAGTTTGTGCAAGGAGAGATTGATTGGTTCCTTTTTGGTGGAGGCTCAAATCAACCAGTCATTTCAGTCACAGTCGTGTGGCAGACCCTGTCGCTGAAATGATGGGTTCGTTAAAGTGCGCATGTCCTGTTTATACAACATAAGGGTGGGTGGGAGGGCCCAAGGACAATTCCATCTTGCACCTCTTTTTTCTTTCATTTTTCTTTGCATCATGTGCTGTTTGGGGAGTATTTTTTTGAAGAGCCATCCTGCCTGACACTGCAGTGTCACTCCTAGATGGGCCAGGTGTTTGTGTCGGCCACTTGTGTCGCTGAGCTTAGTCACACAGCTACCTCATTGCGCCTCTTTTTTTCTTTGCATCATGTGCTGTTTGGGGACTATTTTTTTCAAGTGCCATCCTGTCTGACACTGCAATGCCACTCCTAGATGGGCCAGGTGTTTGTGTCGGCCACTAGGGTCGCTTAGCTTAGTCACACAGCTACCTTATTGCGCCTCTTTTTTTCTTTGCATCATGTGCTGTTTGGGGACTATTTTTTTGAAGTGCCATCCTGTCTGACACTGCAATGCCACTCCTAGATGGGCAAGGTGTTTGTGTTGGCCACTAGGGTCGCTTAGCTTAGTCACACAGCTACCTTATTGCGCCTCTTTTTTTCTTTGCATCATGTGCTGTTTGGGGACTATTTTTTTCAAGTGCCATCCTGTCTGACACTGCAGTGCCATTCCTAGATGGGCCAGGTGTTTGTGTCAGCCAATAGGGTTGCTTAGCTTAGTCACACAGCTACCTCATTGCGCCTCTTTTTTTCTATGCATAATGTGTTGTTTGGGGACTATTTTTTTCAAGTGCCATCCTGTCTGACACTGCAGTGCCACTCCTAGATGGGCCATGTGTTTGTGTCGGCCACTAGGGTCGCTTAGCTTATTCACACAGCTACCTCATTGCGCCTCTTTTTTTCTTTGCATCATGTGCTGTTTGGGGACTATTTTTTTGAAGTGCCATCCTGCCTGACACTGCAGTGCCACTCCTAGATGGGCCAGGTGTTTGTGTCGGCCACTTGTGGCCCTTAGCTTAGCCATCCAGCGAGCTTGGTGCAAATTTTAGGACTAAAAATAATATTGTGAGGTGTGAGGTGTTCAGAATAGACTGGAAATGAGTGGAAATTATGGTTATTGAGGTTAATAATACGATAGGATCAAAATGACCCCAAATTCTATGATTTAAGCTGTTTTTTACTGTTTTTTAAAAAAAACACCTGAATCCAAAACACACCCGAATCCGACAAAAAATTTCCGGTGAGGTTTTGCCAAAACGCGTCCGAACCCAAAACACGGCCGCGGAATCGAACCTAAAACCAAAACACAAAACCCGAAAAATTTCCGGTGCACATCACTAATAGCTACGCCCATGTTCTTAGCTCTTGCAAATATAGTAAAGTTATCTGTAAATGGATAGTCTAGATACAAAATAATAGGGATCATTCCGAGTTGATTGCTTGCTGTCATTTTTCACAGCGCAGTGATCAGGTAACTACTGCGCAGGTGTATGTACCGCAATGGCTACAAAGCAGATCATTGCCGAGTGATGGATTTATCAAAGAATCCATTCGCACGGCCATTCGCAAGGAGATTGACAGGAAGAAGGCATTTGTTGGTGGCAACTGACCGTTTTCTGGGAGTGTTTGGAAAAAAGCAGGCGTGTCCAAGCGTTTGCAGGGCGGGTGTCTGACGTCAATTCCGGGACCAAAAAGACTGAAATGATCGCAGCGGCTGAGTAAGTCCAGACCTACTCAGAAACGGCACAAACTGTTTTTGCAGAGCTCGGCTGCAAAGCCGCTCGCACGCTTGCAAAGCGAAAATATACTCCCCTGTGGGCGGCGACTATGCGTTTGCACGGCTGCTAAAAGTAGCTAACGAGCAATCAACTCGGAATGAGGGCCAGTGTCTTCTGAATGTACTGAGAGAAGAATAAAAATGGATGCAGTTGCATTTTTAGATAGTTTTCCCATGCAGCTGATTAACATAAATATGCTAATTATGCAGGTGCTGTTATGTGCACAGAGACACCCACTCTCTGATTCAATGGTTGTGTACCAAGATGCACCATTGGTTGCATATCGGTCACACACCATCGATAGTCTGAGCAAACCAACGGTTGCTAAAGAATGTCTGTCGGAAGTAAGGCAGTGAAGCCATTGTAATTGATTAAACCAGAGGTTCTCAAATGCTGTCCTCAGTGCACCTCAATGGTCCAGGTTTTAAGTTCATCCATGCTAGGTCACAGGTGACTTAAGGTTCCGATCCGATCTGGGCATTTTTGCAGCAGTCTACGATCAGATAGCCGCCGTCCATGGAGAGTGAACATCCTCCCCGTGCAAGTGTGCTATTGCATGTGTACGGTGTGCGAAAATTCCACCACACAGCGGACAGCTGCAAATCCGTTCACAACTCACTCCATACTGTGCAGTCTGTGTGTATTCCAGGCCTTACTCCTTCAAAACAATACACACAGGGTGTTCGGGCTGGAGCTGACGTCACCCACCCACCCTGAAAGCGCTTGGGAATGCCTGCATTTTTCCTGACAGTCCCAGAAAACGGGCAGTTACCACCCACAAACTGTCAATCCTGTCCATCAGCTTGCGAACGCCAGTGCGATCGAAATTTTTGCACCATCCCGCCACTGTTTGGCGATGCGACCGCACTTTGCAGTCATTCGATATTCGCCCGGTGTGTGATTTCGCACAACAGAGATCAGGTCTGAATCGGCCCTTAATTAGCACACAGAAAAAAGAAACGGGGTGCTTCCCCCCCCCCCCCCCCCCCGGTATACCCCTGCACACTAAATAGTACTTGCAACAATACTTGAAAACTGTATGGTAATATAAATTCAGAGACATTAGTTGCATATATTTGCAAATACATGGTAAACTGCCCAGCTTAATTAGCACCTCAGTCAATTTGTTTTAAACATGTGTGCTGAGCCATGGATAAATCTAAAACCGGGACCGTTGGGGTGCTTTGAGGACTGTGTTTTTTGCCTCTGAAATGGTATCCACCCCCTGTTACCTCCCATAAATGCTCATTGAATATCAATCACTATGCACATACATTCTCACCAGACCATCACAAGACCGTCTTAACATCTATGCATTGCTGCTCGGATGCATAGGCAGTACACAAAAAATGCTCAACTGCACAAGATTTAACTACGTAAGACCTACCTACTCAAGTAATATTCTCATTGTAGACTGAGTTATATTTCCTAATTGACCTACAGAATCTCACATTAACATTATATTCCCTTTGCCTCAGAAGCTCTCAAATAACAAGGCTTTGGGAACTTATATTTACGTACCTAGGATACTAAATGTTAAATAGCTGAACCTTCAGTAGCTACAACTAATATATAATACAGATCCCAATCACTATATCTGCAACCAGGGCCAGATTAACCATGGGGTGGATGGAGCTACAGCTCCAGGACTTCACCTAAAAATAGGCCCATCATGCTGGCAGCAGGATCATGTCCAGGTGCACAGCTGGCCAAACAATCATAAGTCATAAGTATTAAAATAGTTTTTCAGCTCCAGGCCCATGTTGCCCTTAATCCGGCCCTGTCTGCAACCAGGGTCGGACTACTGAGTGACTGGGCTGGCAAAGCAGTGCAGTCTCCCGGGGCTCTGCCTGGCTGCCCGCTTCTCACAGACAGAGCAGCCATTAGAAATTGTGTGGCCCAGGACTGACAAAATAGACCAGGCCCCCCACCCAGAGCAAAATAGACTGAGGTGCACCACAACACTAATCGGCACGTGCGCAGTAGCACAGCTGGGGGAGCAAAGGAGTTAGTAATGTGCCAGTCACCCCCAGCTAGCCAGCCCCCCTTGTCTCTCTAGCTGGACCCCCTTCTGTCTCTCCCTTCTGTTTCTCCAGTCAGCCCCCTTATTTCTGGTCAGCCCCCCTACACTTCTGTATCATCAGCACCCCTTTCTGTCTCACAAGTGTTGGGTTCACGCAGCGAGGAAGGGTGAGTTAGTGTTACACATCACCGTGGAGGGTTAAGGTTAGGCATGGTGGCTTAGCGTACTCTTTTTTTGTTTAGATTGTGATGGTAGGGATCCCGCTGTCGGTAGTCTGACCACCGGCAACTCATCCATCGGGTTATCATACTGAATCCCTACAGCCCTACTCTTCTTTTTCTACCTCCCAGAACTTCATTAAGAATGACAAAAAAAGTTGCAATAGATAAGGTGCAAATGCTTTATTCTGACTGCTGACTGCTTTTGCAAGTAGCCCACAAATGCTGTACAGCTCTAGCTTAGTGGGATATTCTCCACTGATTACACTGATCACCAGAAAATAAATACTAAGTTGGCACTCTTTAAATCAGTTCATAACTTTCAAGATGAGAGAGAGAGAGACAGAGACCACTTTAGGTGCGCTTCCCAATTTTCCATTGGGCTTAATTTGTAGTTGCCCAAGGGCCCCAGAATTCTAAGGGCAATGGACTGATAGATGAGGGTCCCCTTTTTCCAGGGTTACCAGATTTTAGAAAATTGGCCCTGGGAAACCAGAGATATCCGACTTCAAAGCAGCGGTCTTCATCCGAGCCTGTCAATTGCTCTTCCTAGCTGGGTATCTCCGATTTTCTATGACATAGAGATCTGGGACTCTCCCTTTATGGTGGACACTGGCAGCTTGTCTCTACTATGCCCAGAACCCGATATATCAGGCTTCCAGCAGCTGGTCCCTGCTCCAGCTCCATTGCTTGGGATGCGGTGATATATATGTGTTGGTGGATTTCTCCACCTCCTGAACCTGTATCACCAAGTCCCTGGCACCATACTTGAAAGGTGGAAGTCCCTAGTTTTTTTTATCCCATTGAAATCCAAAAAATCCACATGCAGGAACCATAGATTTCCATGGTCAAGCAAGCTGATCTCCCACCGTAAAATTACGAATATTAAGCCCACTCCACCATACACCCCTCCTCCGCTTATGAAACACCCACTACCATCCTGGAAGTCGTGTACCAGGCCACTCATCCATTCAGCCTAAAGCTCCCCTTCTAGAGTTTAGTGTCCTCCCTCCCCCTGCCCCATCTCATTACCCCCCCTCCCCATCTGTGCCGAAAAGGAGTAATTAACTAAAATCACTGCTCCAGGTCCTACTGGCTGAGCGGAAGATACAACACTCCCTACCATGAACGGGACATCACAGTTGCCATCGATAGCACCCCTCACCCCTACCACTGGAGGATTGGTAGGGGCCCCAGGGTTATAAATCAATATGTTGACCTGAACAAGGTCGACAGTGTCTAGGTCAATCACAAAGGTTGACAGGCAAAAGGTTGACATAGGGGAAAGGTCAACATTTACATAATGTCGACATGGTAAAGGTTGACTCGTTTTTTGTGTGTCATTTTCTCCGGAAAATGACTGGGAACCCCAATTTGTGCACTGCGTCCCTTGGCATGGCTGCAAACAAGGTGCCTCACTCTGCTGCTATTGCACTCGACACAGGTTACTATTCCCAATCGTAGTCCACGTGGATGGTAAAGTATGAAAAAAATAGTAAAAAAACATGTTGACTGCCCTGTTCACTAACCCTGGCCCTCATTCCGAGTTGTTCGCTCGCAAGCTGCTTTTAGCAGCTTTGCACACGCTAAGCCGCCGCCTACTGGGAGTGAATCTTAGCTTATCAAAATTGCGAACGAAAGATTAGCAGAATTGCGAATAGACACTTCTTAGCAGTTTCTGAGTAGCTCCAGACTTACTCGGCATCTGCGATCAGTTCAGTGCTTGTCGTTCCTGGTTTGACGTCACAAACACACCCAGCGTTTGTCCAGACTAGAGATGAGCGCCTGAAATTTTTCGGGTTTTGTGTTTTGGTTTTGGGTTCGGTTCCGCGGCCGTGTTTTGGGTTCGAACGCGTTTTGGCAAAACCTCACCGAATTTTTTTTGTCGGATTCGGGTGTGTTTTGGATTCGGGTGTTTTTTTCCAAAAACACTAAAAAACAGCTTAAATCATAGAATTTGGGGGTCATTTTGATCCCAAAGTATTATTAACCTCAAAAACCATAATTTCCACTCATTTTCAGTCTATTCTGAATACCTCACACCTCACAATATTATTTTTAGTCCTAAAATTTGCACCGAGGTCGCTGTGTGAGTAAGATAAGCGACCCTAGTGGCCGACACAAACACCGGGCCCATCTAGGAGTGGCACTGCAGTGTCACGCAGGATGTCCCTTCCAAAAAACCCTCCCCAAACAGCACATGACGCAAAGAAAAAAAGAGGCGCAATGAGGTAGCTGTGTGAGTAAGATTAGCGACCCTAGTGGCCGACACAAACACCGGGCCCATCTAGGAGTGGCACTGCAGTGTCACGCAGGATGTCCCTTCCAAAAAACCCTCCCCAAACAGCACATGACGCAAAGAAAAAAAGAGGCGCAATGAGGTAGCTGACTGTGTGAGTAAGATTAGCGACCCTAGTGGCCGTCACAAACACCGGGCCCATCTAGGAGTGGCACTGCAGTGTCACGCAGGATGTCCCTTCCAAAAAAACCCTCCCCAATCAGCACATGATGCAAAGAAAAAGAAAAGAAAAAAGAGGTGCAAGATGGAATTGTCCTTGGGCCCTCCCACCCACCCTTATGTTGTATAAACAAAACAGGACATGCACACTTTAACCAACCCATCATTTCAGTGACAGGGTCTGCCACACGACTGTGACTGATATGACGGGTTGGTTTGGACCCCCCCCAAAAAAGAAGCAATTAATCTCTCCTTGCACAAACTGGCTCTACAGAGGCAAGATGTCCACCTCATCTTCACCCTCCGATATATCACCGTGTACATCCCCCTCCTCACAGATTATCAATTCGTCCCCACTGGAATCCACCATCTCAGCTCCCTGTGTACTTTGTGGAGGCAATTGCTGCTGGTCAATGTCTCCGCGGAGGAATTGATTATAATTCATTTTAATGAACATCATCTTCTCCACATTTTCTGGATGTAACCTCGTACGCCGATTGCTGACAAGGTGAGCGGCGGCACTAAACACTCTTTCGGAGTACACACTTGTGGGAGGGCAACTTAGGTAGAATAAAGCCAGTTTGTGCAAGGGCCTCCAAATTGCCTCTTTTTCCTGCCAGTATAAGTACGGACTGTGTGACGTGCCTACTTGGATGCGGTCACTCATATAATCCTCCACCATTCTTTCAATGGTGAGAGAATCATATGCAGTGACAGTAGACGACATGTCCGTAATCGTTGTCAGGTCCTTCAGTCCGGACCAGATGTCAGCATCAGCAGTCGCTCCAGACTGCCCTGCATCACCGCCAGCGGGTGGGCTCGGAATTCTGAGCCTTTTCCTCGCACCCCCAGTTGCGGGAGAATGTGAAGGAGGAGATGTTGACAGGTCGCGTTCCGCTTGACTTGACAATTTTGTCACCAGCAGGTCTTTCAACCCCAGCAGACCTGTGTCTGCCGGAAAGAGAGATCCAAGGTAGGCTTTAAATCTAGGATCGAGCACGGTGGCCAAAATGTAGTGCTCTGATTTCAACAGATTGACCACCCGTGAATCCTTGTTAAGCGAATTAAGGGCTGCATCCACAAGTCCCACATGCCTAGCGGAATCGCTCCCTTTTAGATCCTTCTTCAATGCCTCCAGCTTCTTCTGCAAAAGCCTGATGAGGGGAATGACCTGACTCAGGCTGGCAGTGTCTGAACTGACTTCACGTGTGGCAAGTTCAAAGGGCATCAGAACCTTGCACAACGTTGAAATCATTCTCCACTGCACTTGAGACAGGTGCATTCCATCTCCTATATCGTGCTCAATTGTATAGGCTTGAATGGCCTTTTGCTGCTCCTCCAACCTCTGAAGCATATAGAGGGTTGAATTCCACCTCGTTACCACTTCTTGCTTCAGATGATGGCAGGGCAGGTTCAGTAGTTTTTGGTGGTGCTCCAGTCTTCTGTACGTGGTGCCTGTACGCCGAAAGTGTCCCGCAATTTTTCTGGCCACCGACAGCATCTCTTGCACGCCCCTGTCGTTTTTTAAAAAATTCTGCACCACCAAATTCAAGGTATGTGCAAAACATGGGACGTGCTGGAATTTGCCCATATTTAATGCACACACAATATTGCTGGCGTTGTCCGATGCCACAAATCCACAGGAGAGTCCAATTGGGGTAAGCCATTCCGCGATGATCTTCCTCAGTTGCCGTAAGAGGTTTTCAGCTGTGTGCGTATTCTGGAAAGCGGTGATACAAAGCGTAGCCTGCCTAGGAAAGAGTTGGCGTTTGCGAGATGCTGCTACTGGTGCCGCCGCTGCTGTTCTTGCGGCGGGAGTCCATACATCTACCCAGTGGGCTGTCACAGTCATATAGTCCTGACCCTGCCCTGCTCCACTTGTCCACATGTCCGTGGTTAAGTGGACATTGGGTACAACTGCATTTTTTAGGAGACTGGTGAGTCTTTTTCTGACGTCCGTGTACATTCTCGGTATCGCCTGCCTAGAGAAGTGGAACCTAGATGGTATTTGGTAACGGGGGCACACTGCCTCAATAAATTGTCTAGTTCCCTGTGAACTAACGGCGGATACCGGACGCACGTCTAACACCAACATAGTTGTCAAGGACTCAGTTATCCGCTTTGCAGTAGGATGACTGCTGTGATATTTCATCTTCCTCGCAAAGGACTGTTGAACAGTCAATTGCTTACTGGAAGTAGTACAAGTGGGCTTACGACTTCCCCTCTGGGATGACCATCGACTCCCAGCGGCAACAACAGCAGCGCCAGCAGCAGTAGGCGTTACACGCAAGGATGCATCGGAGGAATCCCAGGCAGGAGAGGACTCGTCAGACTTGCCAGTGACATGGCCTGCAGGACTATTGGCATTCCTGGGGAAGGAGGAAATTGACACTGAGGGAGTTGGTGGGGTGGTTTGCGTGAGCTTGGTTACAAGAGGAAGGGATTTACTGGTCAGTGGACTGCTTCCGCTGTCACCCAAAGTTTTTGAACTTGTCACTGACTTATTATGAATGCGCTGCAGGTGACGTATAAGGGAGGATGTTCCGAGGTGGTTAACGTCCTTACCCCTACTTATTACAGCATGACAAAGGGAACACACGGCTTGACACCTGTTGTCCGCATTTCTGGTGAAATACCTCCACACCGAAGAGCTGATTTTTTTGGTATTTTCACCTGGCATGTCAACGGCCATATTCCTCCCACGGACAACAGGTGTCTCCCCGGGTGCCTGACTTAAACAAACCACCTCACCATCAGAATCCTCCTGGTCAATTTCCTCCCCAGCGCCAGCAACACCCATATCCTCCTCATCCTGGTGTACTTCAACACTGACATCTTCAATCTGACTATCAGGAACTGGACTGCGGGTGCTCCTTCCAGCACTTGCAGGGGGCGTGCAAATGGTGGAAGGCGCATGCTCTTCACGTCCAGTGTTGGGAAGGTCAGGCATCGCAACCGACACAATTGGACTCTCCTTGTGGATTTGGGATTTCAAAGAACGCACAGTTCTTTGCGGTGCTTTTGCCAGCTTGAGTCTTTTCAGTTTTCTAGCGAGAGGCTGAGTGCTTCCATCCTCATGTGAAGCTGAACCACTAGCCATGAACATAGGCCAGGGCCTCAGCCGTTCCTTGCCACTCCGTGTGGTAAATGGCATATTGGCAAGTTTACGCTTCTCCTCCGACAATTTTATTTTAGGTTTTGGAGTCCTTTTTTTACTGATATTTGGTGTTTTGGTTTTGACATGCTCTGTACTATGCCATTGGGCATCGGCCTTGGCAGACGACGTTGCTGGCATTTCATCGTCTCGGCCATGACTAGTGGCAGCAGCTTCAGCACGAGGTGGAAGTGGATCTTGATCTTTCCCTAATTTTGGAACCTCAACATTTTTGTTCTCCATATTTTAATAGGCACAACTAAAAGGCACCTCAGGTAAACAATGGAGATGGATGGATTGGATACTAGTATACAATTATGGACGGGCTGCCGAGTGCCGACACAGAGGTAGCCACAGCCGTGAACTACCGCACTGTACTGTGTCTGCTGCTAATATATAGACTGGTTGATAAAGAGATAGTATACTCGTAACTAGTATGTATGTATAAAGAAAGAAAAAAAAACCACGGTTAGGTGGTATATACAATTATGGACGGGCTGCCGAGTGCCGACACAGAGGTAGCCACAGCCGTGAACTACCGCACTGTACTGTGTCTGCTGCTAATATATAGACTGGTTGATAAAGAGATAGTATACTCGTAACTAGTATGTATGTATAAAGAAAGAAAAAAAAACCACGGTTAGGTCACTGGTATATACAATTATGGACGGGCTGCCGAGTGCCGACACAGAGGTAGCCACAGCCGTGAACTACCGCACTGTACTGTGTCTGCTGCTAATATATAGACTGGTTGATAAAGAGATAGTATACTCGTAACTAGTATGTATGTATAAAGAAAGAAAAAAAAAACACGGTTAGGTGGTATATACAATTATGGACGGGCTGCCGAGTGCCGACACAGAGGTAGCCACAGCCGTGAACTACCGCACTGTACTGTGTCTGCTGCTAATATATAGACTGGTTGATAAAGAGATAGTATACTCGTAACTAGTATGTATGTATAAAGAAAGAAAAAAAAACCACGGTTAGGTGGTATATACAATTATGGACGGGCTGCCGAGTGCCGACACAGAGGTAGCCACAGCCGTGATCTACCGCACTGTACTGTGTCTGCTGCTAATATATAGACTGGTTGATAAAGAGATAGTATACTCGTAACTAGTATGTATGTATAAAGAAAGAAAAAAAAACCACGGTTAGGTGGTATATACAATTATGGACGGGCTGCCGAGTGCCGACACAGAGGTAGCCACAGCCGTGAACTACCGCACTGTACTGTGTCTGCTGCTAATATATAGACTGGTTGATAAAGAGATAGTATACTCGTAACTAGTATGTATGTATAAAGAAAGAAAAAAAAACCACGGTTAGGTGGTATATACAATTATGGACGGGCTGCCGAGTGCTGACACAGAGGTAGCCACAGCCGTGAACAACCGCACTGTACTGTGTCTGCTGCTAATATATAGACTGGTTGATAAAGAGATAGTATACTCGTAACTAGTATGTATGTATAAAGAAAGAAAAAAAAACCACGGTTAGGTGGTATATACAATTATGGACGGGCTGCCGAGTGCCGACACAGAGGTAGCCACAGCCGTGAACTACCGCACTGTACTGTGTCTGCTGCTAATATATAGACTGGTTGATAAAGAGATAGTATACTCGTAACTAGTATGTATGTATAAAGAAAGAAAAAAAAACCACGGTTAGGTGGTATATACAATTATGGACGGGCTGCCGAGTGCCGACACAGAGGTAGCCACAGCCATGAACTACCGCACTGTACTGTGTCTGCTGCTAATATATAGACTGGTTGATAAAGAGATAGTATACTCGTAACTAGTATGTATGTATAAAGAAAGAAAAAAAAACCACGGTTAGGTGGTATATACAATTATGGACGGGCTGCCGAGTGCCGACACAGAGGTAGCCACAGCCGTGAACTACCGCACTGTACTGTGTCTGCTGCTAATATATAGACTGGTTGATAAAGAGATAGTATACTCGTAACTAGTATGTATGTATAAAGAAAGAAAAAAAAACCACGGTTAGGTGGTATATACAATTATGGACGGGCTGCCGAGTGCCGACACAGAGGTAGCCACAGCCGTGAACTACCGCACTGTACTGTGTCTGCTGCTAATATATAGACTGGTTGATAAAGAGATAGTATACTCGTAACTAGTATGTATGTATAAAGAAAGATAAAAAAACCACGGTTAGGTGGTATATACAATTATGGACGGGCTGCCGAGTGCCGACACAGAGGTAGCCACAGCCGTGAACTACCGCACTGTACTGTGTCTGCTGCTAATATATAGACTGGTTGATAAAGAGATAGTATACTCGTAACTAGTATGTATGTATAAAGAAAGAAAAAAAAACCACGGTTAGGTGGTATATACAATTATGGACGGGCTGCCGAGTGCCGACACAGAGGTAGCCACAGCCGTGAACTACCGCACTGTACTGTGTCTGCTGCTAATATATAGACTGGTTGATAAAGAGATAGTATACTCGTAACTAGTATGTATGTATAAAGAAAGAAAAAAAAACCACGGTTAGGTCACTGGTATATACAATTATGGACGGGCTGCCGAGTGCCGACACAGAGGTAGCCACAGCCGTGAACTACCGCACTGTACTGTGTCTGCTGCTAATATATAGACTGGTTGATAAAGAGATAGTATACTCGTAACTAGTATGTATGTATAAAGAAAGAAAAAAAACCACGGTTAGGTGGTATATACAATTATGGACGGGCTGCCGAGTGCCGACACAGAGGTAGCCACAGCCGTGAACTACCGCACTGTACTGTGTCTGCTGCTAATATATAGACTGGTTGATAAAGAGATAGTATACTCGTAACTAGTATGTATGTATAAAGAAAGAAAAAAAAACCACGGTTAGGTCACTGGTATATACAATTATGGACGGGCTGCCGAGTGCCGACACAGAGGTAGCCACAGCCGTGAACTACCGCACTGTACTGTGTCTGCTGCTAATATAGACTGGTTGATAAAGAGATAGTATACTACTAATATTATATACTGGTGGTCAGGTCACTGGTCACTAGTCACACTGGCAATGGCACTCCTGCAGCAAAAGTGTGCACTGTTTAATTTTAATATAATATTATGTACTCCTGGCTCCTGCTATAACCTATAACTGGCACTGCAGTAGTGCTCCCCAGTCTCCCCCACAATTATAAGCTGTGTGAGCTGAGCAGTCAGACAGATATATAATATATATAGATGATGCAGCACACTGGCCTGAGCCTGAGCAGTGCACACAGATATGGTATGTGACTGAGTCACTGTGTGCTGTGTATCGCTTTTTTCAGGCAGAGAACGGATTATAAATAAAAGTGGTGGTCACTGGTCACTATCAGCAAAACTCTGCACTGTACACTACTGAGTACTCCTAATGCTCCCCAAAATTAGTAAATCAAGTGTCTAAACGGAGAGGACGCCAGCCACGTCCTCTCCCTATCAATCTCAATGCACGTGTGAAAATGGCGGCGACGCGCGGCTCCTTATATAGAATCCGAGTCTCGCGATTGAATCCGAGCCTCGCGAGAATCCGACAGCGTCATGATGACGTTCGGGCGCGCTCGGGTTAACCGAGCAAGGCGGGAAGATCCGAGTCGCTCGGACCCGTGAAAAAAAACATGAAGTTCTGGCGGGTTCGGATTCAGAGAAACCGAACCCGCTCATCTCTAGTCCAGACACTCCTCCGTTTCTCCAGCCACTCCCGCCTTTTTCCCAGAAACGGTAGCTTTTTTTCGCACACACCCATAAAACGGCCAGTTTCCGCCCAGAAACACCCACTTCCTGTCAATCACACTACGATCACCAGAACGAAGAAAAAACCTCGTAATGCCGTGAGTAAAATACCTAACTGCATAGCAAATTTACTTGGCGCAGTCGCACTGCGGACATTGCGCATGCGCATTAGCGACTAATCGCTCCGTTGCGAAAGAAAAATAACGAGCGAACAACTCGGAATGACCACATCTGTTTTTTTTCACTGTTTTCTGTAGTACTGTACCATGAGATAAGTTATATTTTGCAGCCACACAATGAGATTACAATTCTACCCTCTCTCCCCAGTCCACACCAGCAGAAACTATTGTTATTCTATTCACTAAAGGTCGATTTTAATTAAATTTTTTGTGATTTAAAAATAGATGGGTTTCAAATCTAAATCAATGGTAGGTTTCATGGGCTAAAACACACATTTACTAAGAATTATTTTTTTTATATTATTCTATAAATGTTAGCAAATGTGTGATTTAGCCCTGGAAACCCTAATCGATCTAGGATCTTATTCAATAGGGATTGCAATTACTGCTAAGTAGCAATTGCTGCGGTCAACTAGTTGCCACCCATAAACTGAGAAAAAATGGCCATTGCAGAAATTGTGAATGCATCGCAATATGTGGGCTGATCACAAAACCATACGCAATTACCGGAACATCAGATATTTTTCTTATTTGATCCAGTCAAGGTTGTCCAATACTCTTACGACACAAGAGGCTGGAAGTGTTCATAGCTGACATCGGAGGCCCTCCTTTAAAATGCCTGCTTCCAGTCAGTCAAACAGCGGCTAAATTGCGATCATGACGTGTCCGCAATTTCTGTTGCTAATTTTACTCACGCATGTGCATTCGTTCGATAACCGGTCAGATTGCGACTCGCAAATTTTGCAATCCTTTCTAAATGAGGACCTTAGATCAATATCCATCGATTTAGTTGTTGGAAATTGAGATAAAGCAAATACAGCCCCTACAGTGCTAAGAATGAGTGGGACTTATCCTTAGCTCTTAAGAAGTTCATAATTTCAAAGAAAGACTGATGTACAGTCATGCCTTGGGATTTTGTATTTATTAAATCACCTTCTCTTACTGAGCTGCCTCAAAACCTCAACAGTTATCTATTGATACCTGTGCTGCATGATGGATCTGTATTGGAATCTTAGGGGCCAATTCAACAAGGAATGCAAAACCGCAAAAATCGCGAAAATTGTGAAAATACGTAAAATCTGAGACAAAAAATGCAAAATATGAGACAAAAAATACAACTTCTGAGACGTAGCAAAAACTGCGTATGCACTACGAAAACTAGGCATGTAGGGGGCATACTAAAGGGCTGTATTCGCAAAACCTACGAGCAGGGGCGTGTTGTGGGGCATGTTGTGGGCGTATGCTGATGATCGGTGGGCGGTGCATATGCAATTTTTGCAACTGAACACACATTTATGATGAGCAGTTTCTGAGTGGCTACAGGTCTACCTTAAAATCTGCACAAGCTGACCTCAGTTGTAGAATGTTTGCTGTATACTGCAATCATTGCTTCATTACCCCCAGCTGAAGCAGCTCACACTGCTGACCACAATTCAGTTTATTCGGCTGCATTGAAACTTAACAACATGTAAGGAGCTTTAAATTGTGTGTATTACACTAAAAGATATGTTAGTAGTAACCCATACCTCCCAACTGTCCCGATTTTCGCGGGACAGTACCGTTTTTTGGGGACTGTCCCGCTGTCCCACCCGCGGGCCGCAGTGTCCCGCGGTGGGGGGGGGGGGCAGTTGGGAGTCTCTGTCACCCGCTGCCCTGCTTAGCAGAGCAGCGGTGAATAGACGCTGTGCGCATGCGCACAGCGTCTATTCAGTGCAGACAGAGGGAGAGGAGGCATGCCAGCGGCTCACAGAGCGCTGGGCATGCCCCCTCAGTGACGAAAACGGGGGCGTGACTCGCGATTGCGGGTCCTCCCGTGAAACCACGCCCCCTTTTCGTAGGCCACACCCCCTTTTCGGGAGCGCGCGCGGCTTCGCCGCGCGAGGGTCCCGCCTCCCCGAACAAGAAAGTTGGGAGGTATGGTAACCTAATAATTCTTTAAGTTAATATCAATGCAGGTTTGTCAAGAACACACTTGTTTTCCTACAAACATGTACAGTAACATTTACAAGCAATTTTTTTTTTTTTTTTTTTTTTTGGTTAATGGCATTTTGTTTAAAAGCTGAGTTTTTTCTTATTTAAAGCAACAATTATTATCTTCAAAAACCATACCCACATACATGTGTAAGGTTTTTTTTTTCCCCTTTACAAAGAAACATATGTTCAATAACATCACCACAATAATTGTGATTTTGTGGACATTTTAATTATGCATTACTTTTTTTTTTTTTATAAATATTTCTCTAACGTCCTAGTAGATGCTGGGAACTCCGTAAGGACCATGGGGATAGACGGGCTCCGCAGGAGACATGGGCACTTTAAGAAAGAATGTAGGTTCTGGTGTGCACTGGCTCCTCCCTCTATGCCCCTCCTCCAGACCTCAGTTTGATACTGTGCCCAGACGAGCTGGGTGCTTTTCAGTGAGCTCTCCTGAGCTTGCTGAGAGAAAGTATTTTGTTAGGTTTTTTTATTTTCAGGGAGCTCTGCTGGCAAAAGACTCCCTGCATCGAGGGACTGAGGGGAGAGAAGCAGCCCTACTCTCTGAGTGCAGGTCCTGCTTCTTAGGCTACTGGACACCATTAGCTCCAGTCCAGAGGGATCGGTACGCAGGATCTCACCCTCGCCGTCCGGTCCCAGAGCCGCGCCGCCGTCCCACTTGCAGAGTCGGAAGACAGAAGCCGGGTGAGTATGAAAAGCAAAGAAGAATTCATAGGCGGCAGAAGTCTCCGTGATCTTCACTGAGGTAACGCACAGCACTGCAGCTGGGCGCCATTCCTCCACACACCTACACATACTCCGGTCACTGTAAGGGTGCAGGGCGTGGGGGGGGGGCGCCCTGGGAAGCATTAGGGGCCTCTTTTGGCAAAAGGTAAACATATATACAGCTGGGCACTGTATATATGTATGAGCCCCCACCAAAAATTGCATATTTAAGCGGGACAGAAGCCCGCCGCCGAGGGGGCGGGGCTTCTCCCTCAGCACTCACCAGCGCAATTTTTTCTCCACAGCTCCGCTGAGTGGAAGCTCCCCAGGCTCTCCCCTGCAGACACACGGTAGAAGAGGGTAAAAAAGATAGGGGGGGGGGCACATAATAGGCGCAAAACACAACATAAACAGCAGCTACTGGGTTAACATTAAGTTACTGTGTTATTCCTGGGTTATATAGCGCTGGGGTGTGTGCTGGCATACTCTCTCTCTGTCTCTCCAAAGGGCCTTGTGGGAGAACTGTCTTCAAAAAAGAGCATCCCCTGTGTGTGTGGTGTGTCGGTACGCTTGTGTCAAAATGTCTGATGTGGAAGGCTATGTGGAAGCAGAGCGGGAAAAAATGAATGTGGTGTCTCCGCCGACGGCTCCGACACCTGATTGGATGGATATGTGGAAGGTTTTAAATGATAATGTTAATTCCTTGCATAAAAGGTTAGACAATACTGAAGCCTCGGGACAGTCAGGGTCTCAACCCGTGCCTGATCCTATGTCGCAGAGGCCGTCAGGGTCTCAGAAGCGCCAACTATCCCAAATTGTTGACACAGATACCGACATGGATTCTGACTCCAGTGTCAATTACGATGATGCAAAGTTACAGCCAAAATTGGCTAAATCCATCCGTTATATGATTATAGCAATAAAGGATGTGTTGTACATCACAGAGGAAACCCCAGTCCCTGACAAGAGGGTGCATATGTATGGGGAAAAGAAGCCGTAGGTAACCTTTCCCCCCTCACACGAGCTGAATGAGTTATGTGAAAAGGCTTGGGAATCTCCAGATAGAAACTGCAGATTTCCAAAAGGATTCTTATGGCGTATCCTTTCCCGCCAACGGACAGGTTACGCTGGGAATCCTCCCCTAGGGTAGACAAAGCTTTAATACGCTTATCCAAGAAGGTAGCCCTGCCGTCACAGGATACGGTTACTCTCAAAGATGCTGCGGATCGCAAACTGGAGGTTACCCTGAAGTCCATTTATACACATTCAGGTACCTTACTGAGGCCGGCAATCACGTCGGCCTGGGTGTGTAGTGCTGTAGCAGCATGGATGGATACCTTATCTGAGGAAATTGATACCTTAGACAAGGATACTATGTTGTTGACCCTGGGGCATATTAAAGACGCTGTCCTATATATGAGACATGCTCAAAGAGACATTAGTCTACTGGGTTCTAGAATAAATGCTATGTCGATTTTTGCCAGAAGGGTCCTGTGGACTCGGCAAAGGTCAGGTGATGCCGACTCAAAAAAGCATATGGAGGTTTTATCTTAAAACGGTGAGGAATTGTTTGGGGAGGGTCTTTCGGACCTTGTTTCCTCAGCTACAGCTGGAAAGTCAAAATTTTTGCCTTATATACCCTCACAGCCTAAGAGAGCACCGCATTATCAAATGCAGTCCTTTCGTTCACAAAGGAACAAGAAAGTCTGAGGTGCGTCCTTTCTTGCCAGAGGCAGGGGCAGAGGAAAGAAGCTGCACAACACAGCTAGTTCCCAGGAACAGAAGTCCTCGCCAGCCTCTACAAAATCCACTGCATGACACTGGGGCTCCACAGGCGGAGCTAGGCCCGGTGGAGGCACGTCTTCGAAATTTCAGCCACAAGTGGGTTTACTCCCAGGTGGATCCCTGAGCAATAGAAATTGTGTCTCAGGGATACAAGCTGGAATTCAAAGAGATGCCCCCTTACGATACCTCAAATCGGCCCTACCAGCTTCCACCCGCGACAGGGAATTAGTGTTATATGCAATTCACAAATTGTATCTTCAACAGGTGGGGGTAAAAGTTCCCCTCCTGCAACAGGGAAGGGGTTATTATTCGACCATGTTTGTAGTCCCGAAACTGGATGGTTTGGTCAGACCCATATTGAATTTAAAATCCCTGAACATATACCTGAAAAGGTTCAAGTTCAAGATGGAATCGCTGAGAGTGGTCATCGCAAGCCTGGAAGGGAGGGATTTTATGGTGTCTCTGGACATAAAGGATGCATACCTTCATGTCCCCATCTATCCACCTCATCAGGCGTACCTCAGATTTGTGGTACAGGATTGTCATTACCAATTTCAGACGTTGCCGTTTGGTCTCTCCACAGCACCGAGAAAATTTACCAAGGTAATTGCAGAAATGATGGTACTCCTAAGGAAGCAAGGGGTCACAATTATCACGTACTTGGACGATCTCCTCATAAAAGCGAGATCAAGAGAGCAGTTGCCGAACAGCGTATCACTTTCTCTGGAAGTGTTACGGCAACACGGCTGGATTCTAAATATTCCAAAGTAGCAGCTGGTTTCTACGACTCGGTTGCCTTTCCTGGGCATGATTCTGGACACAGACCAGAAAAGGGTTTATCTCCCGATAGAGAAAGCTCAGGAACTCATGACACTGGTCAGGAACCTATTAAAACCAAAACAGGTGTCAGTGCATCAATGCACTCGAGTCCTGGGAAAGATGGTGGCATCATACGAGGCCATTCCCTTCGGCAGGTTCCATGCGAGGACCTTTCAATGGGACTTACTGGACAAGTGGTCTGGATCACATCTTCAGATGCTTCGGTTAATCACCCTATCCCCCAGGGCCAGGGTGTCACAGGGTGTGGTGGCTGCAGAGTGCTCACCTTCTGGAGGGCCACAGATTCGACATTCAGGACTGGGTCCTGGTGACCACGGACGCAAGCCTCCGAGGTTGGGGAGCAGTCACACAGGGAAGAAATTTCCAAGGGCTGTGGTCAAGTCAAGAGACTTGCCTTCACATCAACATCCTGGAATTAAGGGCCATATACAACACCCTGCGTCAAGTGGAGAACTTGCTTCCTGACCAACCGGTTCTGATTCAGTCGGACAACATCACTGCAGTGGCTCATGTAAACCGACAAGGCTGCACAAGGGGCAGAGTGGCGATGGCGGAAGCCTCCAGAATTATTAGCTGGGCGGATAATCACGTAAGCGCACTGTCGGCAGTGTTCATCCCGGGAGTGGACAACTGGGAAGCAGACTTCCTCAGCAGACACGACTTCCACCCAGGAGAGTGGGGACTTCATCAGGAAGTCTTCGCACAGATTACAAGTCGGTGGGAACAGCCACAGGTGGACATGATGGCATCCCGCCTCAACAAAAAGCTACAGATATTGCGCCAGGTCAAGAGACACTCTGGCAGTAGCTGTGGACGCCCTGGTGACACCGTGGGTGTTCCATTCGTTTTATGCATTTCCTCCTGTTCCTCTCATACCCAAGGTGCTGAGGATAATAAGAAAAAGGGGAGTGAGAACAATCCTCATTGCTCCAGATTGGCCACGAAGGACTTGGTATCCAGATCTGCAAGAAATGCTCACAGAGGACCCGTGGGCTCTTCCTCTAAGACAGGACTTGTTGCAACAGGGGCCCTGTCTGTTCCAAGACTTACCGCGGCTGCGTTTGACGGCATGGCAGTTGAACGCCGGATCCTAGCAGAAAAGAGCATTCCGAATGAGGTCAATCCTGCGCTGATAAAGGCTAGAAAGGACGTGATAGTTAAACATTATCACTGAATATGGTGAAAATATATTTGTTGGTGTGAGGCCAGGAATGCCCCTATTGAGGAATTCCAGCTGGGCCGTTTCCTTCACCTCCTACAGTCCGGAGTGAATTTGGGCCTAAAATTGGGCTCCATTAAAGTCCAGATTTCGGCCCTATACATTTTCATTCAAAAGGATTTGGCTTCTCTACCAGAAGTTCAGACGTTTGTAAAGGGAGTGCTGCATATTTAGCCCCCTTTTGTACCTCCAGTGGCACCTTAACGTGGTGTTAGGCTTCCCGAAATGCCGCTGTTTTGAACCACTTAAAACGGTGGAGTTGAAATATCTCACAAGGAAAGTGGTCATGCTATTAGCCTTGGCTTCGGCTAGGCGTGTGTCAGAGTTGGCGGCTTTGTCACATAAAAGCCCCTATCTGGTTTTCCATATGGATAGAGCAGAATTGCAGACCCGTCCACAATTTCTACCAAAAGTGGTATCATCTTTTCATTTGAACCAACCTATTGTGGTGCCTGTGGCTACTACTGACTTGGAGGATTCCGAGCCACTGGATGTAGTCGGGGCTTTGAAGGTTTATGTAGCCAGAATGGTTAGGGTCAGGAATACAGAGTCGTTGTTTATCCTGTATGCTTCCAACAAGCTTGGTGCTCCTGCTTAAAAGCAAACTATTGCTCACTGAATCTGTAACACGATTCAGCAGGCTCATTCGGCGGCTGGATTGCCACATCCAAAATCAGTTAAGGCCCATTCCACTAGGAAGGTGGGCTCTTCTTGGGCGGCTGCCCGAGGGGTCTCTGCATTACAACTTTGCCGAGCGGCTAATTGGTCAGGTTCAAACACTTTTGCAAAGTTCTACAAGTTTGATACCCTGGATGAGGATGACCTTTTGTTTACTCAATCGGTGCTGCAGAGTCATCCGCACTCTTCCGGCCGTTAGGGAGCTTTGGTATAATCCCCATGGTCCTTACGGAGTCCCCAGCATCCACTAGGATGTTAGAGAAAATAAGATTTTACTTACCGGTAAATCTATTTCTCGTAGTCGATAGTGGATGCTGGGCGCCCGTCCCAAGTGCGGACTTCTTCTGCAATACTTGTATATAGTTATTTCTTCAATAAGGGTTATGTTATGGTTGCATCGGGGTTTGCCCTGATGCTCTGTTATTTGTCATACTGTTAACTGGTTGTTATCACATGTTATACGGTGTGATTGGTGTGGCTGGAATGAATCTTGCCCTGGATTTCCAAAATCCTTTCCTTGTACTGTCAGCTCTTCTGGGCACAGTTTCTCTAACTGAGGTCTGGAGGAGGGGCATAGAGCGAGGAGCCAGTGCACACCAGAACCTAAATTCTTTCTTAAAGTGTCCATGTCTCCTGCGGAGCCCGTCTATCTCCATGGTCCTTACGCAGTGTCGGACTGAGGCATGAAGGGCCCACCGGGGGGATGCAGTGTTAGGGGCCCATACTTAAGTGTTTGGCCAGCCTACAAAGGGGGTGTGGCCAGCATCCATAGAGGCTTGAAATACACAATAGTCTAGTGAAATGTAATACAACATATCTACCATGTATAATACAAGTGCACAGTCTGGAACCTGATACCTAGAGGAAGGAGTGGGCACTCAGGCAGTGGGGCCTACCGGTGGTTTCCCTGGTACCCCTGTGGGCCAGTCCAACCCTGTCCTTACGGAGACCCCAGCATCCACTACGGACTACGAGAAATAGATTTACTGGTAAGTAAAATCTTATTTTTCCCATTTTCCTTTTTCTGCCTGCATTTGTGTGTTCACCAGCGGAAGTAGCTCGTCTTGTTGTTCGACACATCCTGTCAGTAGGCATGGTTGGCTCAATGTTATGTGTGGCTGATGTTAATTTGTGACATCAGAAACCTTTACGCAAAAAATGTGACTAAGTGTAAGTTTTTTAGCAAAAAATGCGGAATTTTAAATCTCATTGCAAAATTTGCAAATTTGACAAGTCCACCTTTTTTTTTGTAATATTAAATTAGTGTTGCAGATTTTCCGTTTGGGCGTGCTTTCGCAAGTTCGTGATTGGTCGCAGTTTTTGCTAATTTGTACATTTTACAAGCCTTACTGAATTAGCCCCTGAGTACAGTATATTAGGTACAGTAAAATATTGTTCATTGTCTTCTATAGGTTTGGCAGTCTGCGAGAGAAGAGGAAGCCATTTATAAACATGATGCGGGCATTTGGCTCTGCCCTCGTTCTCATGCCAGCTTTCTCATACTTGTTTTGCACTGACATCTCCATCAGGACGCTCTACACTCTGGAAGATTTTGACATGAGTAGCAGAGTCGTCTTCTTCAACCCACACTACATTGCAAACCTGACTCTTTACTGGAGGAACATGAAGCTCCAGTTCGGACGGATGTCATCCGGGCTTATGTTGGCAAGCGCCGCCATTGAGATTTGCGAGAAAGTGACACTATATGGATTCTGGCCATTTTCTCAAGATCTTAATGGAACCTCCGTCCCTCACCACTACTATGATAACGTTCCCCCTAATAAAGGGGCCCACTCTATGCCAGATGAATTCTTCCGCTACGTACAGATGCACAGTAAAGGATCTCTGCAACTGAAACTGGGACCTTGTTAAGACCTTCTATAATTACGTGTCATCGCTTGAGTCAGTTTATCGCACTCACATGCAGAGAAAACACAGTAAAGTTAGACGGCAGCATTCTCAGACACAGAAAGAGGAGTGTATTAGATATTTTAATTTAAAGAGGCAACTAAATCTCCAACACTTCAATGTTTTGATGTGAATCAGGACGGTAAAACACATTCGGTAAGCCCAACATCCCACTGCTGAAAAGAAAAAGAATGGTAGAATTTTATATGGTGGTACTGTATACTATGCTGACACTTTTCCCACTGCTATGATGTAAGACTAATAAATTATATTTACTTACATTTTCCAAACTCTCACTGCCCAGTGAGCACTGCATATCATGAATGTCGGAAATCTATATCTATAGGCAGGGACTGGTTAAGAGAGGATGGGGTCCATGTGCACAATCTGTGTGGTCCCCCTCCTCTCTGTGTTGATGTTGACTCTGGAAAAATGGAACCCACCATGTTCCCAGTGGCTAATCACTATTGTGCATGCGCTGGTCTCAGGAAACATGGTGCCCACCATTTTCCCAGCGACAAATCTCACGAATCATTTCAAGAAAACCAAAACCCAAGATTTGGATCTTTACTCTGATTTTTGAACCAAAACACTTGAGGGTGGTTTTGCAAAACCAAATCCCAAACCAAAACACGACAATGAAATTAGAACCAAACCCAAACACAAGAATCCATGCACATATCTAGTCCTTGGGTAATTAAAATGAAGAAACTGAAACAGCGCTGCATTTAATAATCTACTTGCTACAAAGGATAGGTAATGCTGTAGCCATGTATTAAAATATGAAAATATTCAGTAATGACATAATGTAAGAAGGATTATAAACATTGGTTAAATCATCTCTAGTATGAGTGAAGGATGCAAAGAAGTAAAAGTTTCTATAAACAAAATCATAGTACCCTCAAAAAACATATTTATTTGAAAAACTTGAATAAATGTCATAAAATTAGACCAATGGTCTTGGATACAGTAGGTGGAATCAAGACTATTGCATTAAAACTTCAAAAGTTATATGCATGGGTCATTTGTCATAAGGTTGGTGCATTTCTATCTGAGAACCCTTTTTCAGCTTGTGTGTTCAGTGTGGCTAAGACAAATAAAGCAAATGTTTGGACTACATCACCAACAGGGTGATCCTGACACCATTGCTTCATCTAGCCAGTTGGAGTAATTGGTGGCAACACATCAGGTTTGCTTTCCATAAAGGCAATTCACATGCCTGCTTTTTACAAGCCTGATATTTTGGTATGCACACAGTCAGCTGGATCAGTTAATGGTTCCAAGTCACCACTGTTCTCTATCACAGTTGTGTACCTTCCACACTTCACACAGCAACGATACAGTGGTCTCCAGTTTAAACATCAAGCAAACTATACTGTCAACACCTCCACTGTGCTGTTTTTTACATTTGATTTTATTTACTCATGGATATAACTGTTGAAGGTACAATAGAGTAGTCTTAGTTCCATCTACCAAGACCATTGTCTAATTTCTAGACATTCATTCAAGTTTTTATTTATTCTATCTGTTATTATTGCATTGGACTATCAGACTTAGCATCACCTTCATATACAGAACCCTCATCTCAACAAATTCCAAAAACCCACATCCCTTGCCAGAGGTGGGGTCACCCACGTGGAGGTCCAGGCTCAGTTGTTGCAGTGAGCTAGTTTTACGGCACCACTCACCATTCTAATACATGGGTCTCTCTCCCAGTTAGTCAGTGTGGCTACTGCTTTGGCCTTGGTGGATTTCCTAGCTCAAACTATTATGGCTCTATGACATGGTGATATTGAATAGCTACTCTATGAGCATCCAACCCAAATCTCAATGCCTTACTACAGATGGAGGGATTTGACAGATTTTTTAATCTGATTAGTCTCCAATGGGGACTGGTTTGGTTGTTAGTACTTCAGGAAGTCTTTCAGGTGTGTGTTTTTGTTTTTTGTTTTTGCATCAGGTTAAGTTTTCTTTATTCTCTCTCCCCTGCCTAGTTTTAAGGTTTTGGTTCTTAAGTTGTTCTCAAAGTGATATTTTATGATTACGTTTTGTTATAGTTATAATATTTTTTCCATTTTGCAGTAGATTGACCTCTTGCCCTTTGAATGGTTGGATATTTATTTGTGTTCTTGGCTGATAAGTTACCTTTGGCCTCAGATATGTTCCTTTTCATTAGGGCTCATGATTTGAGTTATTTGAGTTTTAATGACCCTTGCTTTGGATATTTAAAGAACAAGCTTTTTATTATTCTTATTATTCTTACTATTCTTATTCTTATTATTATTATCCTTTATTTATATGGCGCCACAAGGGTTCCACAGTGCCCAATTACAGAGTACATAAATAATCAAACAGGAAAACAGCAACTTACAGTTGATGACAGTATAGGACAAGTACAGGGTAAATAAACATAGTTACATCAGCAGATGACACTGGAGTAACTATCAGGTGGCAGAAGACTGCTGGATTTGGTGCAGTTGAAGATTATTAAAGTAAGAAAGGATAAACACACGAGGGAAGAGGACCCTGCTCGTGAGAGCTTACATTCTAATGGGGAGGGGTAGACAGACATGCTTTGAGTGGCCTTCTCAGTCTTTGACTTCCCAATGTTCTTCTAGTACATCTTGACAGGAACAACCTTACTATGAGGATGTTTCTTGAATTACTGTACATCATACCATAATCAGAGTCAAGGGCTTGCTTTTGGCTGGGTGGTATGCAAGTCTGGCCTGAAATTGTCCCTTGCTACTTTTTTAACTGTAGTCAGGGTAAGGTAGCTATTTATGAGGCCAGAAAAAAATGTAAATGCTACTGTCTCATGATTTGTTTTTGGACTTTGCTAATTCAGCATGTTTCATGAATTTTTTGGGATGCCCAACTTTACTGCCAAGAAGGACTTTCCCTCTTTTTGGAGGATCTTTTTAGGGTTTTGGGTAGTTCTTTTTGGAGGATCTTTTTGGAGTTTTGGTTAGTTGTTACAGAATTTATTTTTATGGTGGTAGTGCTTGTTTTAGGAATCTTTTTGTGGATGGTAAGTTTGGCTAACTAGTTGAGGTACAGACTTCTGGTTCCGAGTGCATGGAGTGAGCTGCTTCATCTCACAGCTCCGCTCCGTGCCCAGACAAATTGCCACTTTACAAGGCCTTACCTCCTCCAAACCTCACCACTTTAAACCTCCCCACCTGCTGTCCATCTGGGATGGACAAATTTGTGACCACCATGCAGCCGACGCGCTCGCATCAGCAGGCACTGTGACAAGTGAAGAGAGGAGCGGACCCTGTCATGGCGCCGGATGACGTCTCCCTCGAGCACACCTCGGCGTCCAAGAAGTCTGTGGCGGATGCGCAGAACTCTGACCCGGCTTTCTCTCCCAGGCACCGTGACAGCCCTCTTCTTTATGGGGATCTAGTGGATGCCATCTCATCCACCATGGGCCCGCTGCTGACCAAGGTGGTGAGTGATATCACAGCACAGCTGCAGCAATTAAACACACGAGTCTCCACAGCTGAGAACAGGATAGGCTCTATGGCTCACAATATCGCTGATATGCAGTTTTAAATTAAACCTCTTGAAAAAGATAACTATGCCTTTATTAATAAGCTGGAGGAAATCAAAAATCGTTCCAGACGGTATAACATTAGGCTCGTGGGTTTGCCTGAATCCTTAAAAGGGGCCTCCCTGGAGATTTTTGTCACTCACACATTACCCACCCTCCTTGGCATTCAAGATGCCTGTAAAGATATGGTCATAGAATGGGTGCATTGTATTGGTCCCCCTCCCCGTCCGACTGACACCCTCCCCAGAGTGACCATCTTTAAATGTCTGAGTTACAAACATAAGTTGGAAATATGATGCGACTCCAGGAAACAGCCTGTCCTGAATTGGGAAAGCAAAAATCTCAGACTTTTTCACGACTTTTCTGCTGAATTGATGAAAGCACGCTGTGCTTTCTCTCCTATCTACTCCCATCTCATTGCCGACAAGAGAAAATTTGCATTGATATATCCCGCTAAATTATGCATCTTCGACAAGGACAGAAATTATGACTTTACCACTCCGGATGACGCTGCTGACTTCCTCTGTGAAGGTCGCTCTCGCTCAGATTCGGACATCTCTGACCCTAATTGACACTGCGGAACTCTCCAGTTTTCATCCTCCATTGTTGTTGCTAACCGCATGCAAGCTGCTCTGTCTCAACGTTTTTGGCTCATGTCATTGAGATTACTGGGGCAAATGTATTAACCTGGAGAAGGCATAAGGAAGAGATAAACCAGTGATATGTGCAAGGTGATAGGCACACCAGCCAATCAGATCCCATATGTAAATGAACAGTTAGGAGCAGATTGGCTGGTGCCTTTATCACCTTGCACATATCACTGGTTTATCACTTCCTTATGCCTTCTCCAGGTTAATACATCTGCCCCTATGTTCTTTATGCTCATACTTAGCTTCTGCTCCACTACATGTTGTCCCTCCTTGAGATGAGGATTCACGATCTCACTTCTGCCCGGGCACGGAGGGAGTAATGCTCCGGGTTTATGTTGTTTTGGTCTCTGTACCTGTTGGTTCTCCATATTTTTCTGGTCATCCGGAAGTAATGTGATTGTTTCATATCTGTCCTGAACACGCTAGTCATGTTCTTTAGTGTTTTGTCTCTGTCTTTGTGTCCCCCCCTTTCCGTTTTTCCCCCAGTGTCTATCCCCTCCCATGCCCCTCTATGGGCTCTACTAGTTCTCCACTTTTCCACTCTGGATACCTTACAATTCAGATTACAATGCATGTTTGTACATTATGGCTGAAATTAAGATTGGGTCCTTCAATGTGGGGGGCTTCAACTCCCCAGCGAAGCAGAGGAAAAATTTGCTGTACTGTAATAGATTACGTTTGGATATTGTTTTTATTCAGGAGGCACATTTGGTTCCCGCAGAAATGCTGAAATTACAAATGTTGGGGTGGAAATTATTAGCTAGCGCTTCTTTTAATTCCAGGTCCCGTGGAGTAGCCATATTGATTAAATGCCAGCTTCCCTGTGAGCTTCTAAAAATGATCCCTGACACGGAAGGCAGGCTTGTTATCGCACACATTATACTACACTCCAAACGATACACCTTATGTAATGTATATGCCCCGACAGTGTACAAAAGACTCTTTTTTATGAAACTGATTACCTTATTGACACCTTATATGAATGAAGGTCTGATGGTCATCAGTGATTTTAACCTCATCTCAGATATTTACCTGGACAGGTATTCTGCCCCCTCACACTCTTTCTCACTTCCCAAGTACGGTATCCCCCATTTTGCCACACAATTGTCCCTAGTGGACATCTGGAGAATTATTAATCCCACTGTCAAAATGTATACATGTATGTCTGCCGCCTATCACACTCTGTCCCGCATAGACTACCTGTTGCTGTCTCTGGCCTTGTTCACAAGAGTCTCGTCCGTGGAGATTGAGCCGATATCTGTCTCTGATCATTCTCTGCAGTGGTTCTCTTTGCACATTTCTGATGAACCCCCTAACAAAATCATATGGCGTTTCCCATCCCACCTTTTGACCTCCTTGGAATTTAAAACAATACTTCAAACTAGTTGGGAAGAATACTACGCAAATAATCGGTCCCACGCGATTGATAATTCCCCTCTATTTTGGCAAGCAGCTAAGTCGGTCTTAGGGGAAAACATTTTGTCATATGTGGCCCATCTCAACAAATCATATGCTGCCACGTATTTATCATTGCAGAGTTTGCTTTCCACTGCCTACTCAGCTTATTGCCAAAGCCCTAATATGACTAATAAGCAGGTATACCTCACTGCTAAGACTCACTTCAATGAATACTTAAGTAGTAGAGGTAATAAATCCTTATATGCAGTAAATTATCGTTACCACTGGTTTGGGAACAAGTCCGGTAAACTGCTAACTAATATGTTAAATGGCACTAGACCCTCTTCTTTAGTTCACCCCCTAAGGAAACCAGACGGATCCCTAACAGCCTCCAATATCCAGATTGTCTCAGTCCTCAAGGACTTCTATGCATCCCTTTACTCGTCTGTCCCTTCTCTCTCCCCTGAGAATGACGCATCCACCTCCTCTACGTCTCTCCCTGAATCTGGGTACGATCCCCCTAGATTATCCTCTGATTTAGATACAGATTTGACTGCCCTCATAAGCCCAGCGGAAGTCTCCTGCGTGATTAAGTCCTTAAAACAAGGTACAGGCCCAGTTCCCGATGGGTTTGGTGGTAGCTTCTACAAGTTGATGCTTCCGTACATTCAGGACACATTGGTGCTCGTTTTTTAATCACATATTGCGGTCGGACCAGGCCCTCTATATTTTAATGCCGCTTATATCAGAGTTTTACCTAAGCCAGGGCGGGATCTGACCTTGCCTGCCTCTTATAGGCAGATTTCCTTGTTGAACTCGGATTATAATATTCTTACTAAGATTTTGTCTGAAAGGCTTAAAAAGATTTTACTTTCTATTATTCACCTTGATCAAACCGGATTTATTTCGGGCAGGCACTCAGTGCCGAACGTGCGGAAGGTCATATCGGCAGTACAGCACTTGCAACACTCCTCAGGCATTTCCCCACCGGGCATCATCCTATCACTAGATGCAGAAAAGGCCTTTGACCTTGTTCTGGGGCCACACGGTTTTAATACCATGTCTAATTTCGGGTTTTCCCCTACCTTCATCTCTTATATTAAACTTTTATACTCCAATCCCATCTCACAGATACTATGTAACGGCCAGATTTCGGACCGCTTCTCCTTATACAGGGGTACGCGACAGGGGTGCCCTCTTTCCCCCCTCCTCTTTGCAATTGCCATTGAGCCGCTTGCCATCCTATTGCATAACTCGCCTTGATTTAAGGGTATAAATATATCCAACTGTGTATTAAAAGTTTCCCTCTATGCAGATGATATGCTGCTCTTCATCACTGACCCACTTACCTCGATCCCACACATTATAGCCCTGATCGAAGCCTTCAGCTCGGTTTCCGGCTATAAGATAAATGAAGAAAAATCGGAGTTGATGCCGATAGGTTCATACTCTTTAGATCTGACCTCTGTTCCCGCTTTCTCCCGTTTTCAGATTAATTTGTCCCAGATTAAATATCTTGGTGTCCATGTCACCAGCAAGGTAGAAGACTTGTATAAGGTGAATTTCTCCCACATTATTCAAAAAGTGTCTGCCTTGATGCTGTCATGGAGCCATCTGCCTCTGTCTCTATTGGGGAGGGCGTCGGCGGTGAAGACCGTTATCTTCCTTAAAATATTTTACATGGTTCAAATGTTGCCTGTTGTCCTCATCAATGGTGATATTCTTTCCATCAACTCCGCCATCTCCTCGTTTCTGTGGAATGGAAGGCGTCCCCGAATCGCTCTGGCCAAACTTATGCTCCCTAAAAGATTGGGAGTTCCTGGGGATACCTGATTTCAAGTCATATATCACCTCTGTTTTCTTCCGTTATGCTGGGGACTGGTTGTTAGATGACTCTACCTTCACGGACGTTGCCCTTGACAATGCCATTTTTTCTCATTTCTTCCCCTCTGCCCTATTGCACCTCAAATCCTCTAGTATCCCTCACTCAGTTTACTCCAATATCTTGTTCCACGACACTTACATCAACTGGATAAATCTACACAAAAAACTGAGAAGGGATTTTCGATTCTCCCCGTATCTCCCTCTCTGGGGTAACCCTGACTTCTCTCCCTCCCTGAACAATCCTTCGTTCCGGGTTTGGAGATGGAAGGGTGTGGATCTTGTGAATAAGGTCTTTGACCCAGGTGGCAATGTCCTCCCCTTCGCGGATTTCCAGCAACAGTTCTCTCTTCCCAATAGCCTGTTTTTCCTATACCTCCATAGTCAGACATTATGTGCAATCACCCCCCCCACACATTATTCTCCACCTCTTACAGTCCCGTTCAACCATAGGATACAGACTTCATCACCTCTATCCCCGACTAATTTCAGCCAAACCAGTGGCCACCCTATTTTCGAAGAAAATACTCTGCAGCAGTGTTGCGGATATACCTTCCCTCACTACATGCTCCGGTCTTTTGTTCTCCCGGTACTTCTCATACTCTAAACACTTGCAATCTGCCTACTTACAAGAGACCCACTTTAGATTTATTCATAGGGCCTACATCTCTCCTGCGCAGAGGAAACACATGTCCGGTAATGAACTAGGTGTCTGTATGAAATGCTCTATGTCTAATGCAAAGTTTTTTCACTGTTATTGGGGTTGCCCCAAAATATGCAGATTCTGGTGTAAGGTAATAGGTTATATCAATGAAATTCTTAATGTCTCGCTCTCTCCCTCACCTGAAGCATGTTTATTACTTTGGTTTGACAGTCAGGAGTTGGTTCCTCGTCCCCATACACGAATTCCCTTCCTTGTCATTATTTTAACTCTGGCAAAAAAGTTAATACTACTCCATCGGATTAAAAAAACGGCTCCCACTATACAAGAGTTGAAATCTCGTCTTCTCCAGTTAATGTATTTTGACATAAGAGCTTTACTTCTCAATGAACCATTGTCCGTATCCTCATGTCACAATAAATGGGATTTGCTTCTGTGCTCTCTGGACGCTCAATCAAAACGAACATTTTTGCTATACTTTGGGAACCAGGACTGGTCCAGAATAAAATCCCACTTTGTTTGCTGAGGGACTCCTGTTGTGCCACCTCTTTGCTTTGTACCATTATCCTGAACCTGATACATTGTTATGAACATATGTAATCCTGCAAATGCTTCCTCTCCTCTACGCATTTAGAATGTATTTATCTGTTGCTCATTTTCCCATAATACACTGTACTCTGGTATACCCAGTCTAACCCCCCCCCCTTTCCCCCCCTCCCATTCTATCTTAGTTACCCCTCACACTCCACCAGTTCTACGTCCTTTTGTTCCTGTCTCGTTTCCTGGTTTGTCTGTATTGTCTTGGCAACACCGCAGTTTGAAGGGTATATGGTACTCTCTCTCACTCCATGATTATATAATCTGATGATTTATCTACTCTTACCTATTGCAGGGAGTGTCTCCCAATGTGATTGTATAATTTGTTCACCTTTTGAAATACAATAAAATGTGTTTACAAAAAAAAAATAGTTGAGGTCATTATTATTTGGGATAGCTATCTTTCGAGTAAGTGGGTTACTGATACCAACTTTCTGTACAGTATTTTAGCTGCTCTTACTATACACACCCCACCAGTCCTCATTCTACCCCTGTAAGTGCATGCTGTTAGCACAACATGCATCTATGCTTGCTTGACTAAGGATACATCTGAATTATAATCAGGAGTGGCTCTTGCCACGGGCAAGCAGGATTCTTGCCCTGGGTGCCGCATCAAGAAGGGCGCCGCCACGTTGCACCGCCAACCCTCTTGAGTCCCGGCTCCCCGAGTCCCAGCTCAGTTTGTACGCTCCCTCTCCTCCCCATCATCAGTACTCCACTTAGGGGCTGATTTTTGTGCAATGACACATTTGCATTGTGACGTCCGAGCGGAGTACTGATGATGGGGAGGAGGGGGAGCTGCCTGGGAAGCCAGCAAGCTAGTAGGTGGAAGGAGAGGCGGGCCGGCATGGGCTGATCAGTGGGAAGTGGGATAGAAGAGGACCGCTGCAAACGTAAGTATAACTTACTCTCTCTTACTCTCTCTTTCTTTGCAGAAGGGGACACTGCCTGCTATAATGTGTACAATGGGGACACTTGCCTGCTGTAATGTGTAAAATGGGGACACTTGCCTGCCGTAATGTGTAAAATGGGGACACTTGCCTGCTGTAATGTGTAAAATGGGGACACTTGCCTGCTGTAATGTGTAAAATGGGGACTATTGCTTGCTGTAATGTGTAAAATGGGGACTCTTGCCTGCCGTAATGTGTAAAATGGGGACTCTTGCCTGCCGTAATGTGTCAAATGGAGACTTTTGCCTGCTGTAATGTGTAAAATGGGGACTCTTGCCTGCCGTAATGTATAAAATGCGGAAACTTGCCTGCCGTAATGTGTAAAATGGGGATTTAATGCATCAAGGGCATTGCGGTGTGTGGCATAATATGGTGCAGGGGGCATTACTGTGTGGGGCTTAATATGGTTAAAAAAAAATTCCTGTGGTGGCCGTGATCTGTTGGTGCAGGGTCAAAAACTGAGGTGTAAGGTAGTCTTTTCAGACGAGGAAACTTTCGCCCTTGCCACCACAAGACCTAGAACCGACCCTGATTAAAATTACAAATATGCAACTGACAAAAATGCAATTTGTTGTGAAGAAAGTTGTGTTTTATACTTTTTTGAGCCCTTTTAAAAAATGTTCCAGTGATCTATACAGGCATACAGTACTTTATCAAAGTAACACGGAAATGTTTTGTAGCTACAGTTGGAATTGGTAGTTTTTTTTTCATCAGCTTTTCAGTAACTTTCAACTAGTTTTACAAAACTTTCCATAAAATGCATTGGGGTTTAAATTAAAACTAACTTAAATATTTTTCAACTCTCTTCGTGTTGTTGTTACCCAAGGGATGTGACCTTAGTTAGCTCCTGTTTGAAAGCTTTGATGACACTTCTTCAATTATAAAATCTGACGGCTTCACATTAGTCTGATACAGCAACATGTGCTTATGTTGTTGTGTACTGTGATCTATTATTATTTGCATGTAGATTCCAAGTAAACAACATGGTGTGTCTCTGTTTCCATATGGTAAAAATGTCATTCACATTCTGAGAAGTATTTCTAAAAGTATTGATTTTACTATTTTCTAAGTGTGTAGACTGTGCTTCAATTCTAAACATTACAGCCCTGGAGCCATGAGTTCTATTCCGACCAGGGTGCTATATGTGTGGTGTTTGTATGGTCTCCCATATCCACATGGTTTTCCACTAGATGATTCAGTCCAACCACACACTAGTAGTAATGAATGTGGATTAAATGGATAATAGTTAGTGTGGCAGAAAGTTACGATCCACAAAAAAATTATAGGAAATCGTATGATCAAAAGGAGACTTTAACATCAACTGTATCTTATATTAGTACTAAAATTCATATTTTACTAATTAATAAAATTATATTGATTACAAAATAAAAGTGACTGTGATTCATGAAAAGATAGACTCCAAACCTCCAAATCTTTTTGTACACACACACACACACACACACACACACACACACACACACACACACACACACACACACACACACACACACACACACACACATCAAGATTACTAAAATAGATTGTGATATGATAGTTTTTCACTGACTATTGATAGAAAGTAGATTTATGGTTTAGGTTAGTAGTACTGTATATTAGAGATGAGCAGGTTCGGCTGTAATGCCAGAATTAACGCTAGTTAAGTTTTATCTGGATTTTTCTGATTGGCTATCCAAAACATGGGACATCCGTGAGCCAATAAGATGCCATTTTGAGAATCGAGTAAATCCGAGTAAAACCGAACCCGCTCATCTCTACTGTATATATATATATATATATATATATATATTGGATTACATTAGCAAGAGGAATTCATATATAGTATTAAAATATAGTATATTTAATGAAAAAATACTATATTTTAATTTCACTTGGCTTGTTAAAATCAACGTTTATCATCCAACCGGAGGATTAAAGCACCTTCTGTGATAAACTCTCACGTTACACTTACTGCTAACTAAATAAGTTGTGTTTCAGTACAAAAAGTGACTTAATCAAATAATACACTGACTTTAATTACACAATGAGTTAACTAATCAGTATCTAAAATGATATTTGAAGTTAGGAATTTTAAGTCACAGCTTCAGAAATTATGACTTTGTTTCACAGAGCAGAATGGGGAGAGGAGGGACCATGCAAGAATAATATTTACAGAACTTATAGAACAATGTGTTTTGTCAAGGATCAACCTTGATCTTGTTTAATGCTACAATAAATGTTCCCACACCTTAAAGGGCCTGAGCTATATTCTGTGTACAGTGAATCATGTAACACTAACATAATACTAAATACTGTATCTCCCAGAAACATATTATTGTTATTGTCAAATTCTTGTACTTACTGCAGTAAATCAGGATTTTACAGCTGAATCAGTGAACAGATAATATCTGGAAAAGTATAAAAGTAGGGGTTTGTGAAGACTGCACTTTCACCTGGTGGTATATAAGGAGTAGCTGCTATAGAGAGGAATAAGGTTGCCACAGACCTTAGATACAGATGTGTCCTCATATATCGTTGCTGTGTACCGCATAGTGGGCGCCATGAAACTCGCGCCAGCTACTTGCACTATAACTCCAGTTATAAGTTGCATTGTAAATGTGACGTCACGTTATAATTGTAACATGCATTCTACTTTCTGTCCACCAGATGTCGCGTTTCCTAAACTCTACAGCGAATGCCTCAAATAGCCAACGGACCCTTTGTAGCGCCACCTGCTGATTGGCTGACGGGTTCGAATCCTAGCAGGACCAGAATTATTTTTTTGTGGATTTATTTATATATATTTTTAATGAAATAAAGTTATTTGGTCTGTTTATTCTTTCCTGCTGAGTTCATTGTAACAAAGCTCTAACCCCAACCACGGTGCACCCGTTCACTATCAATATTGTCGTTACATTGTGGAAAATATCTTTTATTGGTGAAGCATAAACAGCATTTACATTTCGGACATCATTTCCGGTTCATTTGCTTCAAATGGTCCTAAATATGTAATGCACAATGCCACTGGATCTCTATGTCATTAAGCCACCCATGACTTTATTCTGACGTACTTAACCTTTATAATTAGCTAGCTTAACACTAAGAAATAACCACACAGACACCAACTGCTAGATTTAAAGGTCAAACAGATATTTATTGTTTGATGACCTGTCGTTTCAACTAAGAAATATTGGAGGATGGCGAGAAAAGGCGCTACCAACTCACCAGCACCAGTCAACTATAATAACAATAAAACTAGGAGGGGCCTCACAACCGCCTCCTTAACATAACCCGCACTGCGCAGGACTCACCCCCCTTACTTTAGCAGAGCCGTGGACGAACCCGCACGGGAACATCCGTAGTCCACCCGCAAGGGGAGGGCACACTCGCTGTTCAATCAAAAGGGGGTGCCCCACAGTGACCACTTATGTAACTTTTGACCGCTGGCTGGTAGCGACTTTCCGCCCATCTGGCTATCAAAGCCTGCTTTGAATGAAAAAGAGGTCCGAAAAGCGAGCCTCAAGCAACCTTATAGGGAGGGTGGGAGGGCATCCAAGGAAACTGGCAAGAGGAAGATGGCTGCCTGATCCCAGCACTATATACCCCTATGTATGCTCCTCCTACATATCCCTAATAGGCACCCATCGATCACCTGACCACAACTGTCCATCACAATGGCTAGCCCTGCCTATCCTCAACACATGTCACAAAAAGTCAGGGTGCTTATGTGGCTTCGAGCCTATGCGGATCTCTGCCTGCCTAAGCCACCCATGACTTTATTCTGACGTACTTAACCTTTATAATTAGCTAGCTTAACACTAAGAAATAACCACACAGACACCAACTGCTAGATTTAAAGGTCAAACAGATATTTATTGTTTGATGACCTGTCGTTTAAACTAAAAAATATTGGAGGATGGCGAGAAAAGGCGCTACCAACTCACCAGCACCAGTCAACTATAATAACAATAAAACTAGGAGGGGCCTCACAACCGCCTCCTTAACATAACCTGCACTGCGCAGGACACCCCCCCCTTACTTTAGCAGAGCCGTGGACGAACCCGCACGGGAACATCCGTAGTCCACATGCAAGGGGAGGGCACACTCGCTGTTCAATCAAAAGGGGGTGCCCCACAGTGACCACTTATGTAACTTTTGACCGCTGGCTGGTAGCGACTTTCCGCCACAACAAGGATTTTAACAAAAACCGCAGACCGCCATCCAACCACAACAAAAGAAGGACTCTACCAGACAGTACTCTAAAGATACTTTCCAAAAACACACCAATTCCCGCAGGGGAAAGGTGAACACCGTCTTCCCTATAAAACTGTACATTGCGCAGAACCAAGAGCGGGTGCCTAACTACTAAACCCCCTATCGCCTGCACGTACACTGACACTGCGGAATTCACTTTCTTCCTCGCTTTCTCATTGCAGAAAAACGAACGGCACCCCGCCAGTGAAAACGGGGCACCATGTCAGACCACACAACTATCACCTGGGGCCAGGATGCCCGCAACGCCACTAAGTCCGCTTTGATACTCAGAATGAGATCGATGCCTTTGACCCGCCCCATATCATTCCCCCCGAGGTGAATGACAATCCAGCCTGGCCGCCCCCACCTTCGCTCATGGCGAAACAGCAAGCGAAGTAAACCCATCCAACGCAAACCTCTAACTCCTAACCATCTAACTACCTTGTCCCCAAAAAATTCGCCTGTTCGCCCTGCCATAGGATGCCTCTCCGCCCAAAAAATAAAAGAATGGCCAATAAGCCAAATCTGATCCGAGACGTCCAAAGTAGCTGCAAAAGAAAATTCCTACCGTCAGACACCATAACATACCAAAAACAATAACGAAACATGCATTTAAAGAACCCGAGTGAAGGAGAAAACTCAAAAAAACTCCCGTGAACCATGAGTGATGCCAATTGTAATTCGATCCCCTCGGAGGAAAATTTAAAAATTCACTTCACACCCTCCATTCCTGAACGCTAGCCGTTCAAGAACCGACGGGTAAAACACGTTTCCGGGTTCGTGCAACAGGTGCAATAATAAAACACTTATCACATTCCATAAACCAGGCGCAAGCCTAGCCAACTGAAACCGGGCTTCCCTACCCAAGATGGTATCCAGCCCGCATAGGCAAGACCCACTCACCGGGGCGGGCCTTAGTCAGCGATTTTCCACAGGAAGGGCGGTACCGATAGACCCCCAATCGTAGCATCAGGAACCAGCTCCCTAAACTTACCGAACTCAAAACGCGACAGTGCGTCAGCAATTCTATTGTCAACCCCCGGGACATGCGCAGCCGTGAAATGAATGTTATGCTTCAAGCACTTAAGCACCAAATAACGCAACAAGCGCAGAGCCTCCGGAGAGGACGAGTGCTGGTTATTAACAGAGTGCACGACGCCCAGATTGTCGCAGCGGAACACAATGCTCCTATCCGACAAGCTGGGCGCCCACAATTCGACAGCCACTATCAAGGGGAACAACTCCAAAAGCAGCAAGTTCTTTGTAAAACCTCGGGCAACCCATGTTGAAGGCCAGGGCGCGGCGCACCACTCTGTCCTGAAAAAAGCCCCAAAGCCCGAACCCCCAGCGGCATCGGTAAAAAGTTGCAACGCAGCGTTGGAACAACGCTCTGTTGGCCACAATACCTCCCGATTAAAAGAAACCAAAAAAGTGGACCAGACTCTCAAATCTTCCCTAATCTCGCGTGAAATGTAAACCGTATGGTGCGGTTTCCGAACCCTTGACATGGATCTCTCAAGTTTACGGCAGAAAACACGACCCATGGGTATGATACTGCACGCAAAATTAAAAGACCCAAGTAACGACTGAACCCGTTGTAATCTTACCCTACGACTGAGGAGGCACTGTTCTATGAGACCCAGCAACTTGTGCACCTTATCGGCAGGCAATCGGCAGCAACCGGCCTCCGAATCGATTTCAATGCCCAAATAGCTGAGACACACCGTGGGCCCCTCGGTCTTATCCGAGGCCACGGGCACGCCTAGGCACCCGAACAAACTCTGGGCTAAACCCAGAACATCTCCGCAAACTGATCCATCCCTTGGGCCCACGAAGAGAAAATCGTCTAGATAGTGGGCAACCCCCGGGTGGCCGGAGGCTGACACCACGCACCAATGTAAAAACGAACTGAATTTCTCAAAGTAGGCACAAGAAATGGAACACCCCATCGGCAAACACCTGTCTACGTAAAACCCCCTTCCTAACCTGAACCCGAGGAAACGAAGGGAATCGGGGTGGATGGGCAGAAGGCGGAAAGCGGACTCAATGTCCAGCTTGGCCATGAGGGCGCCGGGACCCGCCCTTTGGACTAACCGCAGGGCCTCATCAAAGGATTGATAACGCACCCTGCAAGATTCCTCCGGGATGGCTTCGTTGACCGAGCCGCCACGGGGGTGTGACAAATGCTGAATGAGGCGGAATTGCCCCTGAGCTTTCTTGGGGACCACCCCTAACGGTGAGACGCACAGCCGGGGCAGTGGGGGGGGGACGGGAAAGGGCAGCACATGCGCCCCAAATCGATTTCCGCCTGGACCTTACGGGCGACCACGGAGGGGAAATCGCGTGCGGATTTTAAATTGCGCCTGGAGACCACGAGGACCGAATCCGGGATGGGGAGCCTGAAACCGCTACGGAAACCGTCTAACAAAAACAACCCCGAAGTGACGTCGGGATAAACGCCCAACCATTTAGTCAATTCGGGGACGTTGATAGGGGAAAATGCCTTACTTTCCACTTCCGGGCACCTCGGCAGCATCAGAGGGCTGAACTCGGAAGGGGACTGGCAATCCTTGGCCGGGTGCCCCCCGCCGCACACCTTGCAGGAGTGGCGAAAACGGCAGTTAGCACCCCAGGAACACTTGCCCTCGTTGAAAGCGAAGCATTTCCCTTTATTCCCCAGAGGCGGGCTCGGCCGGACACTTAAACCCGGCTTGCCGCCTTGGGTATCATAAAGGGGCTTATTATGTTGCGTGACCTCTAACCAGACTTCAACGTCTTTGAACCCCAAGGGTAGTGTAGGTTTACCGTCTTGGTTACGACGGAATTTCTCATCGTAGTCCCGCCACGCGTAACCCTTGGAGGTCAAATACATTTCGTGCACCAAGAACAAATACTTGACCGTGTTGTGATATTCCGTCTCGTCTCGGCGTAGCACGCTGTGAACACTAAAAACCCTCGGAGCCACTGGTGAAAATTGCGAAATGCATTCTCACCACTGCCCCCGACCTTCTTGGCCTTATCGAACGCCTTCCGCATGTCGTCCGTAAGGGTGAACATGTCGACATATTTACCCTTCCTAATCTTCTCCCTCATCCGTTTACGTAAACCCCTGGTGACCGCAGTGTTTGCGCAGTGCACCATTTCCGTAAAACGCGGAGGGTCCTGTGTGACCGCCGCAACCGGGCCCTTAGCCTTCCTATCTTTTTGTGTAAGCGATGCGCAATGAGCCTGGCTAGTTTACGCGGGCGCCTGGGGGACCCGGAAGACCTAGTATCCGAAGAAGAGCTGGAAGAAGAACTATCGGAAGAAGGATTAACTGTCTCACCCGTTCCAGCAGGACCGTCCACTTCTCTCGCCGCGGCGGCGGGGCCGGACGGCACCTCTTCAGGGACCCGAAATCCCCCTGCTGCGCCCGATCCCACTTGTTCCGCTTGCTTCGCCCCTCCTGGCTGTGGTGCACTGGATGTTGCTGCCCCCATGGCTCCAGACGATCCGCCCGGGGGAGAGACCCCCTCGACATCCCGGCACCTGATGGGGAAACAGAAGGGGGGGGAGGCACAAAACCAGCATCCGCCGGAGGGGGAACTGGCGGCAATGGAGGGGGGGAAGCAGAAAGAGGGGGCTGGGAACATGGGGCAGGCATGCCTAACACCGCAGCGCCCGCCATTTCACTGGCTGCGCCAGCAGCTGGAGGCCAAGCGGCTGGACCAGCAAAACCAGCGTGCCAATTGGACGAAGCCCGAGAAAACGGCGCCGACCAGTAAGGCATCTGTGTAAGAGCCCCGGGGGTAAAACCGCCGGCGTAAGAACCCCCCCACGGAGCAAACCCCGGACCATTCGGTGTGGGCCAGGATGTCACCGTGCCCTGCGCGTGCGCAAACGCAGCTGGCAAATAAGTGGACGAGAAAGGGGCCCGACCCCCTCGGAAATCGGGTGAAGCCCCAGAGGTCATGACCGGGAACTGCAACGCCCCCGACCAGGCCACCGACACCGAAGCAGCCGGCAGTAGACTCACGGGCGCAGCCTGATATGCGCCACCCCCGGACGAAAACGACGCTGCCATGGAGCTGTGCTCTGACCCCATTTGCTGTATTATGACCTGGCCAGCAGATGGCGTCGCCGCACTAGGCCACAGGCCACTAACCGGCGGCAGCAGGATCTGGGATACCGGGAGCGCCCCCGGGTGAATCCCCGATGTCTGCAGGCCGACGCCCGACACCCCCCCGTGCACCGCGGCAGTGGAAACCACGGGCACAGCGGGGGGAAACAGGGTATCTAATCCACCCCCATATGCCTGCTTAAACCGAGGCCCCGCCCCCCGGACCACCCCTGTACGCGACTGCAAGGACACTACGTCATGTACCAGCCAGGCACCCGCAGGGGAGCTGGCTGGTGAGGGACCCCGAAATACACTACTCAGCGCGGCATCGCGGGACCCGCTCGACGGGTCGCCGGACCCGGTTGCTGCGGCCGCGGGGCGCAAGACCCGCCCACCCATGGAGGCCGGAGCCCCGGTGCGCGCGGCTCTACCGCTGTGCCGGGCTCCGAGAGCGGCCGTGGCAGGCGAACAACCGCCGCCCGAGGAAAGCAGCACACTGTCTCCAGCGGGCGGCGAAGTGGCGGGGGGGACCAAGCGCACACGCGGCCGGCGGTAGCCAGCCGCTGTGAGCGTACGGGCGCCCTCAGCCAGCCGGTGGGGAGGGTGAGCAGATATCTTAGGACGAGGCATCATGCAGGGCCAGCAGCTGAATTAATAACTGGCACAGCTTGTAAAAGCAGTAGTAGGGGAAAAGGCAAATTGTAAATGGCTAATATAGTTCAACCTTACCACATCCAAGGAAACTGGCAAGAGGAAGATGGCTGCCTGATCCCAGAACTATATACCCCTATGTATACTCCTCCTACATATCCCTAATAGGCACCCATCGATCACCTGACCACAACTGTCCATCACAACGGCTAGCCCTGCCTATCCTCAACACATGTCACAAAAAGTCAGGGTGCTTATGTGGCTTCGAGCCTATGCGGATCTCTGCCTGCCTAATGTGACATCTTGGAAGGCTCCATTATGGTTTGTACACAGACACCGGACAAAATCCATTAATAGTACAACACATCACTACACATCATATATTTACCTGGAGTTCCCACTCATAGCATGGTCAGCGGTGGCGTAATGGTTGCAGTGTCTGCCTGCTATGCGTGCATCCCGTGTTCAAATCCTGGTGAGACCAGAATTTTTTTTGTTGTTGATTTATTTATATATATATTTTTAATTAATGAAATAAACTTATTTGGTCTGTTTATTCTTTCCTGCTGAGCTCGTTGTAACAAAGCTCTAACCCCAACCACGGTGCACCCGTTCACTATCAATATTGTCGTTACATTGGGGAAAATATATTTTATTGGTGAAGCATAAACAGCATGTACATTTCGGGCATCATTTCCGGTTCATTTGCTTCAAATAACCCTCAATATGTAATGCACAATGCCACTGGATCTCTATGTCATTAATGTGACATCTTGGAAGGCTCCATTATGGTTTGTACACAGACACCGGACAAAATCCGTTAATAGTACAACACATCACAACACATCATATATTACTGCGGCTGTCCCTGAGTAGCAAGTACAGTCCAGTACTGCACATTATTACTACTGTATTTAAGTAATGTACATTTCTGTAATGTCCTAGAAGATTCTGGGGTCCATTTAGTACCATGAGGTATAGACAGGTCTGTAAGAGCCATCGGCACTAAATGACTTTAAACGTGTGGGCTGGCCCCTCCCTCAATGCCTCTCCTCCAGACCTCAGTTTAGAAATTGTGCCCGGAGGAATCCGTTTGGATGGGCGACCATGTTAAGGTCGACAGTAATTAGGTCGACCACTACTGGTCGACAGTGACATGGTCGACATGTACTCATGATTGACACATGAAAATGGTCGACATGACAGGTCAGCATATGAAAAGGTCTACATGGCTTTTTTTTTTTTAGGTTTTTACATTTTTCATGCTTTACCATCCACGTGGACTACGATTGGGAATAGTAAACTGTGCCGTGCGCAGCGGTAGTAGAGTGAGGCACCTTGCCCGCAGCATGGCGAGCGAAGCGAGCTATGCAAGGAGACGCGGTACACTAATTTGGGTTACCCGTCACTTTACGAAGAAAACGACACCAAAAACAGTCCAAAAATCCATGTTGACCTTTTCATGTGTCGACCATTTTCATGTCTCGACCATGAGTGCATGTCGACCATGTCACTGTCGACCAATAGTGGTCGACCTAATGATTGTTGAACTTAACATGGTCAACCATTCATACCGGAACCATGCCCGGACGCCACACACCAAAATGCCTGAGACACATACCGCAATGCTCTTTGTACCCTATGCCACACACCGCAATGCCCCTTATACATTATGCCACACACTACAATCCCTTGAAACATTATACCACATACCACAATGCCCGTGATACAGGTGTGGATCATAGAATCGACAGTAACTAGGTCAACAATGTTTAGGTCGACCACTATCGGTCGACAGTACCTAGGTTGACAGGGTTGGAAGTTTGACAAGAGTTTTGTTTTTGGTGTTGTTTTGTTCGTAAAGTGACGGGGAACCCCAATTAGTGCACCGTGTCCCCTCGCAGTAGAGGGCTCAGACTCTACTGCGCATGCGCAGATCTCTGGGAAAATGGTGCAGCGATTATTTTCCCAGTGATTTCTCTACTGCGCATGCGCAGAACTCCGTGAAAATGTAAACAATCCTAAAGCAAAAAGACCTGGCTCCCAGGTAAGTGCGCAAAACAATAAGGAGCAGCCTATATCCAAAACACAACAGGGGTGTTCCCTCCACCCCCAAAAATAGTACAAGAAGAGAAAAGTGAGTGAATTGGACAATGGCGCCCTTCTATCTCCACATATACGTAGATGTAATCTCAGTAAATATAAGAGAATAGATCAGCAATATACGTTCCTGTATGTAGCTTGTATCATCAGCATGTGATAGATCAATCTCCCCGTTTTCCACACAGTATTCTTCCTTTTGTTCCGTTTCCTCTCCAAATACCCATAAAATAGAGGGAAATGGGCAGACAATAGTATAATACCATTTTATTTTTTGACAAACATAAAAACTTCAATCCAAATGTTTAAAAAATGACACACAAGTGACAAGGAAAATCCCAGAGAATAGAGGTAATGTAATTACCGGATGGTAAGAGAACCTGAATAAGTTCTCAAACTCGCATGGATGTAACAGCAATCTCAGGCAGCCACCCGGGTTAACAGCTCCCTGGAACCGGTAATCACTTTCGCCCACAGTCGTCTGGATGATCCCTTTCACAGCACTGACGCGTTTCAGGTCTATTCCAGACCCTTTTTCAAGGTAAGTGTGTCAGTATCTGTTCAACCTGCCTATTTATATGAACATCCCCCAATCAGAATAAATATACAAATTCCTAAAAGATAACACCTGTTGTAAAATGGCAGCTTCCATACAGTTTATTTCTGTAACCCTGGTAACCTTCTCTATCCACCTATCATATGGTGCCACATATTTAGTCACATGACATTAAATCATGTGACTACCATAGTTGTAATCCCAACACCAGTACTGTAGAGTGGGCACTTCCGCCCTTAATTGACGTCACATCCACCCTCAAAACATCAAAATAAACCCACAGTCTTAGCTGCTGCTTAGGAGACCTCTCCATATATCAACAGTCCCCCCTCTGTGGCGGCCAGTTGCCTGCGATTTCAATATAACACTGTCCCAATCGCGGCAGTTCACTGGCACTTCCGCCCTTACTCGACGGCGGTCCGTACATCATATCCGGTCCCAGTTATCAACCTGTGTAGTCATTTACGGCGGAGGACTGGCACTTACGCCCTTACTTCTTTTAGGCGAGTGTGTCATATCCGCCCACATTCTTCTCTTGATTATGTAGTGACGGCGGGTTCGTACTTCCGCCCTCACTGAATCCTACTGTGTGTGTCATATCCGCCCTGAGTTGATTGTTAAAACATCCTGATATCTTGACAGGGTAAAATCATAGCAGCTTTCATATCTATTTGGGCGACAGAGAAACCTATCAGAAATTAAGAACGGATCCCACATTAAAAATTCAAACGAAACTAGAGGATCTGAGTAAAAAATATGGGGACATGAACGTGCTTACCAAAAAGGAACAGGATTTTATTGTGAATAAGGATCCGATAGTCCCGGTGATCTATCTTCTGCCAAAGGTTCATAAGGATGCACAGCATCCACCCGGCAGACCTATTGTATCCGGGATTGGATCAGTATCTGCAAATCTTTCAGAAATGATTGATTTCCACTTACAACCTTTGGTAATGAAAAATAGATCGCATTTACGGGACACAAAAGATCTTTTGAATTGGTTACAGACATTAACATGGGAAAACGATATGTATATGGTAACGGCGGACGTTAAGTCCCTATATACCATTATTGACCATCAGATCGGTCTAATGGCCGTGGCAGACTCTCTTAGTAGAAGTAACATTGAGAGTAATACTCAGGATTTCATTATTGAAAGTGTTCGTTTTATTCTGGAGAACAATTATTTCATGTTTAATGGAGATTTTTTTGCACAGAGAGTGGGCACGGCCATGGGCACCAGGTTCGCTCCAAGTTATGCTAATATTTTTATGGGTAAATGGGAAACCGACTTTATATGGGGCTCCCACCCATTTGGGGCGAACCTGGTGTCCTGGAAGCGCTATATAGACTATGTCCTCTTTCTATGGAAGGGAGAGAGGGAAGATCTTGAGAAATTCTGTACTTATCTTAATGATAATCCCTGTCATATTGAATTCACTTTTAATGTGAGTAACATTGAGGTTAATTTCTTAGACATTAGCCTATATATAAAGGATGGCACTCTATGCACTAAGACATTTACAAAACCCACTGATTCACAGACTTATATTGATAGTAACAGTTGCCATCACAGAAATTGGCTTAATTCCATCCCCAACAGCCAATTCAAATGAGTTAAACGGAACTGTTCGGATGAAGCCGTCTGTAGTGAACAATTAAAACAGTTGGAAGATAGATTTAAAAGTAGTGGATATGAAGCAGCCTCACTAAAAGAGGTTAAGGACAATGTCACCCATCTGGAACGTAAAACTCTTCTTGAGGATAAAAATAAGACAGAAACATCAAATAAGTTTGAATATGCTTTTATTACACAGTATAATGTCCAACATAAAATGTTAGAAAAATCTTTTAAAAAACACAGGTTGATAACTGGGACCGGATATGATGTACGGACCGCCGTCGAGTAAGGGCGGAAGTGCCAGTGAACTGCCGCGATTGGGACAGTGTTATATTGAAATCGCAGGCGACTGGCCGCCACAGAGGGTGGACTGTTGATATATGGAGAGGTCTCCTAAGCAGCAGCTAAGACTGTGGGTTTATTTTGATGCTTTGAGGGTGGATGTGACGTCAATTAAGGGCGGAAGTGCCCACTCTACAGTACTGGTGTTGGGATTACAACTATGGTAGTCACATGATTTAATGTCATGTGACTAAATATGTGGCACCATATGATAGGTGGATAGAGAAGGTTACCAGGGTTACAGAAATAAACTGTATGGAAGCTGCCATTTTACAACAGGTGTTATCTTTTAGGAATTTGTATATTTATTCTGATTGGGGGATGTTCATATAAATAGGCAGGTTGAACAGATACTGACACACTTACCTTGAAAAAGGGTCTGGAATAGACCTGAAACGCGTCGGTGCTGTGAAAGGGATCATCCAGACGACTGTGGGCGAAAGTGATTACCGGTTCCAGGGAGCTGTTAACCCGGGTGGCTGCCTGAGATTGCTGTTACATCCATGCGAGTTTGAGAACTTATTCAGGTTCTCTTACCATCCGGTAATTACATTACCTCTATTCTCTGGGATTTTCCTTGTCACTTGTGTGTCATTTTTTAAACATTTGGATTGAAGTTTTTATGTTTGTCAAAAAATAAAACGGTATTATACTATTGTCTGCCCATTTCCCTCTATTTTATGGGTATTTGGAGAGGAAACGGAACAAAAGGAAGAATACTGTGTGGAAAACGGGGAGATTGATCTATCACATGCTGATGATACAAGCTACATACAGGAACGTATATTGCTGATCTATTCTCTTATATTTACTGAGATTACATCTACGTATATGTGGAGATAGAAGGGCGCCATTGTCCAATTCACTCACTTTTCTCTCCGTGAAAATGGCCGCTGGGCCATTTCAGCACTGGTGACGTCAGCGTGGGACTACGGAGAGGTGAGTATTACCCAAATGGGTGCACTGTGCGCGGTGGGGGCCCCCTCTGGACTCAGGGGCCCATGTGCACCGCACACATTGCACCCATTTTAGAAACACCAGATATAAGCAACTAATATCTCTGTATTATCTAATTATTATGTAGTGTTATTTCTCACTCAGTGTGCATTAGGGATAGCAAAATGTTTTTCTTTTACACAGAATTACCCCTCCCTTTTAGCACCTGAGTGACATCACCATCTGATTGAGCAGCTTGCCAATATATGTGTATTGTATTTAGAGAGGCATAGACGGGTCAGCATTAGGAGGTATTGCTGACTCCAGAGTGCCATTGGAGAAGTTAGAGGTATCTCCAGGTATTCTGGCTCTCAGATGCTGTAGGAGACTTTATCATGTGGCCTTAAACTGGGCCATTAGACCCAGACATATGTGTAATTATTTATGGGGTGGGTTTGGGGCGCAATTTCCCCTGTGTTGATATGGCTGGGCAGCTTCAGGTTGGCACACCCTAACACTTTATTAACACTTATGCATTTTGCTATCACATTGTATATATATTTTTGTATTATTTAAATCACACCACTTACATAGCACTTCTGTGCTTCTTATTAATCCTTATTAATTTTCATCTGTGTGCTGACCTGGGGTAGCCGGCCTGTGCTTACATGATAGGGTCCCGCACCCCGGACCCACACCTGGTATTAGGGACCCCCAGTGACAGAGATTCCTTGCCGTTCGGCCTGGGGCTTAACCCTATATCTGCAGATATACGCAACTTAGATCTCTGCATTAACTGATTGTTATGTAGTGTTATTTATCACTCAGTGTGCATTAGGGATAGCTATATGTTTTTCTCTTACCCAGAATAACCTCTCCCTTTTAGCACCTGAGTGACATCACAATCTGATTGAGCAGCTTGACAATAAATGTGCATCCCACTGCCTTTCCCTGTCACCCTCTACCTCTCTCTCCCTCATGCTGTTACCGTCTGCCTCTCTCTGTCACTCATTGCCATGTGGCATATTGTGAACTTGGGTTGGGATGGAGAAGGTGGACCCAAATAATTTTTTTGCACCTGGGTTCACTACACACATGTTCCGCCACTGGTGTCATGCCTTGATGCAGCTTCCTGTATCTGCATTTTCTTGCTAAGCATCTGGGGCCTAATTCAGACCTGATTGCTCCTCTGTGGATTTGCAGAGGTTACGATCAGATAGTTGCAGCCCAAATAGAGTGAATATCCGCCCCATGCAAGTCTGCTTACACCGTGCAAAAATCTCTGCGAATGCCGGTCAGCTGCAAATACGTTTGCACATCACTCACCATCGAATGATTTTTCCAGTCTGTGTAGTCTGGGCCTAATTAAGATCTGATCGCTGTTGTGCGAAATCACACTGCGGCAACATTTTTGAATGACTGTGCATGTGTACGGATCATAATGCACAGGTGCGAGGCCAAATTGCTATGCGTATGCAGATTGATTGACAGGAAGGCGACATTTGTGGGTGGTAACCTGCCATTTTCTGTGAATGTCAGGAAAAAATGCATCCGTTCCCAAGAGCTTCGGCTGATTATTTCACACTGCCATTGATTTGAGAGGTAAATGTTGGCTACGAAGGTGAGTGAGGGCCTACCGACATGATACAGTGGAGCAGCTCACCATCATAATGAACCTTGGGCAACCAGACGTGTCTAAAATGAACCATGCTGCGTATGGGGCTCCGAAGCAAATGGATGGTCGCTGCACGAAGATGCATTGGTTGAAAAAGCTTCAATTTGCAGTTCTGTATCGGAATTGGACCTCAGCTGATTGGAGAAGGGTTGTCTTCCCTGAGTCACATTTTCTGCTTGATTGAACGGATGGACGTTGACATGTCAGATGAGAAACATCGGAGAATGAGCACCTTGCAACAATAGTTGTATTCACTCTGTGGATCCCCTGCCACTTACTAGAAAGGAGCTATGGGATGCACTGCAGTCAGCATGGCCCCAGATATCTGTGCCAACCTACATATACCTTATTGAATTACTCCCAGCCCGTCTAGCTTCTGTCCGTGCTGCACACGGCAGTTACTCAGACTATTAGCTGGTGGTCTTAATAATATGACTGCACCGTGTAATAATATAACATTAGACAAAGAGGAAGGGGGGTGCAAATCCCCACCCCTAAATTCCCTTCCACACACTGAAAATTACCTGTAACCATCCCTGAACCTGGTAATAAAATTCAGAGAATTAGTCACAAATGTTTGCAAACACATGTTTAGCTGCTGAGCACTTCACGGCTTCCCTAACACTACTTGATAGCAGTGCCCACATAGGGCCATGTAATTTGTCACAGTAGGCCTCATGATAAAGGCTATTACTAAAACACTTCCTGACAGAGAGCTAACTTACCCGGGAGCCACCCCCAGGATCTCCCATTGGCACTACAAGGAACAGCATGCCTTCCAAATGCTGCTCCCATTCAATGCCTCTTGCACATAAGCAGACAAACAATTTGGAAGCTGCTCAATCATACCTGTAGGTAATTATATATCAGGTGCTGGAAGGGGGAGGGGTCACAGACAAACAATAGACAAAGAGGAAGGGGGGTGCAAATCCCCACCCCTAAATTCCCTTCCGCACACTGAAAATTACCTGTAACCATCCCTGAACCTATCTGGTAATAAAATTCAGAGAATTAGTCACAAATGTTTGCAAATACATGTTTAGCTGCTGAGTCACTTCACGGCTTCTCTGATACAGCAGTCCTAATACTACTTGATAGCAGTGCTCACACAGGGCCATGTAATTTGTCACAGTAGGCCTCATGATAAAGGCTATTACTAAAACACTTCCAGACAGAGAGCTAACTTACCCGGGAGCCACCCCCAGGATCTCCCATTGGCACTACAAGGAACAGCATGCCTTCCAAATGCTGCTCCCATTCAATGCCTCTTGCACACAAGCAGACAAACAATTTGGAAGCTGCTCAATCATACCTGGAGGTAATTATATATCAGGTGCTGGAAGGGGGAGGGGGTCACAGACAAACAACAGACAAAAATGAAGGGGGGTGCAAATCCCCACCCCTAAATTTTATTACCAGATAGGTTCAGGGATGGTTACAGGTAATTTTCAGTGTGCGGAAGGGAATTTAGGGGTTAGGATTTGCACCCCCCTTCCTCTTTGTCTGTTGTTTGTCTGTGACCCCTCCCCCTTCCAGCACCTGATATATAATTACCTCCAGGTATGATTGAGCAGCTTCCAAATTGTATGTCTAATAGTATAACATTGTAAGGTACATACCCTTTCAAGCATGCTTGTTCAGTCTGAAATGTGATTTATATGGCAGAGGTCGCATACAATAGAATAGCATCTTAGTGATCACCTCACAGAGAGCATCTTAGTGACTGTGATTTTCTTATAAGCAGAACACTGCGGGTAATTCCAACCCGTTCGCATGCAGCGGTTTATCGCTGCGGTGTGAATGGGTACGGATGCACATGCGTGGCGGCCGCAGTGCGCGTGCACGACGTTGCCCAGCAACAGGGGTAGCCGGGTTACATTGCGGCTAATGAAGGAAGCGGTCGCAGACCCGACCGCAAAGAAGATTGACAGGAAGAAGGCGTTCCAGGGCGGATCCGGACTGTTGGCTGCCGTTTTCGGGGAATGGTAAGGAAAACGGAGGGCAGATGTCTGACATCAAAGCCGGCTCCAGCATCACAGGGATCGTCGCACAGGGTAAGTATGTCCAGGCCTAGTCTTCTTTTGCTTGAATTTTTTTTAGCTTAGCAGGGCTGCACAAGCGATCGCAGTCCTGCTATGCTAAAATACACTCCCCCATAGGCGTGGACTAGTTGATCACAGCAGCAGCAAAAAGTTGCTGGCTGCGATCAACTCGGAATGACCACCACTGTTATTAGCAAAATCAGAACAATGTAAACAGGTTAACACAGAAAATCTGTCCAAAAATACCTGATGTGTTGATACATTTTAAATTACTTTAACTTTGCAGAATACAAATTGAAGATGATAACTTATAAAAAGTTACAAATATTTTATTCATTTTAAATAAAAGTTTGAAATTTAAAAAAAACAACAGCTTGTCATACTCTCATAAAAACTTACATGACAATCTGTAAAATACATCTTTTTGGCACTGGACATAAGTTTTTAAACATTGGCCCTCATTCCGAGTTGTTCGCTCGGAGATTTTCATCGCATCGCAGTGAGAATTCTCTTAGTGCGCATGCGCAATGTTCGCACTGCGACTGCGCCAAGTAACTTTACTATGAAGAAAGTAAGTTTACTCACGGCTTTTTCATCGCTCCGACGTTCGCATTGTGATTGACAGGAAATGGGTGTTACTGGGCGGATGCACGGCGTTTTAGGGGCGTGTGGCTGAAAACGCTACCGTTTCCGGGAAAAACGCAGGAGTGGCCGGGGAAACGGTGGGTGTGCCTGGGCGAACGCTGGGTGTGTTTATGACGTCAGCCAGGAACGAAAAGCACTGAACTGATCGCACAGGCAGAGTAAGTCTGAAGCTACTCAAAAACTGCTAACTCGTTTGTGATAGCAATATTGCGAATACATCGGTCGCACATTTAAGAAGCTAAGATTCACTCCCAGTAGGCGGCGGCTTAGCGTGTGTAACTCTGCTACATTCGCCTTGCGAGCGAACAACTCGGAATGAGGGCCATTGTAGCCACACAATTGTAATGTGGATGTACTTTGACTCTTGGGGACATATCCAATTAGGTAAAAAATTACTTCAACTGTTGTGACCAACTTTATATTATAAAATGTAAAATTATAAATTATACAAAGCAATTATTTTTCATTTGAATAAATACTTTGATTAAATTTGGGGTGCATAAAAATACAAAAAAGTCGATTTGGGGGTAATTGGAAGCAATTTTGTTTGTACTTATTGGCCCAATTTAGCTAATTGATAACTTCCAATTGCCTAATTAGTTATGGGAGATGAGGGGGTATCTCAGGGGTTCTGAAGCAAGTCCTGACATTTTTAAGATTTTCCCTGACTTTGCACCTGGGTTTAAGATGCGAGCAGAAAAATTAAGGTGGAAGTAATTCCTACAGCCGAATTGAATAGGAACAACTTATGACTGCAGGAAGAATTTCAGTTTTGCTTGTAACTGAATATGCCCCTAGGTTTCCATTTGCTAGGAAAAATAAGATAAAAAACAGGCCTTCATTTCCTGATTTCTCAGGCTGTAAATAATAGGATTAAGTAGCGGAGTCACAATTGTATATAATAGAGAGATGATCTTGTTTAATTTTAATGAGTTCTGTTGAGAAGGCACCAAGTAAATGATAAATATTGTCCCAAAGTATGCACAGACAGATGCGAGATGGGCGATGCAAGTGGATAACATTTTCTGTCTCCCAGTCTTGAGGTCACTTTCAGGATAGTACAAAATATGGACACATAGCTAAGAATAATCAACACAAATGGAAAAACACTCACAATAATAGCTATCAGAATGGCTTCCATTTCTACCAGGGCAGTATCTGTAGAAGACAATTGTAAAAGTGGAGCTAGATCACAAAACAGATAATCAATAGTGTTTGAATCACAAAACTGTAACTTGCAGACTGTAGCTGTTGGGATGATCATCACTATAAGTCCAAAGAGCCAAACCCAAACCACGAGGTGGTTACGAGTCCTGATGTTCATAATTGAGGAATATCTCAAAGGGTTGCAGATGGCCAGGTATCTGTCATATGCCATAACTGTAAGGAGAAGACACTCAGCACATCCAGTTGACGGTCCCAAGTAGAGCTGAGAGATGCAACCATAGAAGGACATGGATCCACCATTCCACCACACAATATAAAGTATGTTTGGCATAATAATGGAGATGAAAATCATTTCAGATGCAGACAAATTACAGAGAAAGTAGTACATTGGAGAATGGAGCCTTGGGCTATAAGTTATCATAATAATAATAAGCATATTTCCAGAAAGAGAGGTAAGATAAACTATAAGAAATAACTCAAACACCAAATTCTTATAATGTTGGAGATTTCCAAAACCCAGAAGAACGAACTCCATCACCATGGTCTTGTTCATTCCACATGAATCCTGGAAAAAATAAAATAAAATAATTTAATATTAATTACTGTATATTGCAGAATGACTTTATATAGTAAGAAGTTATTATTATTATTATTATTATTATTATTATTATTATTATTATTATTATTATTATTATTCTTGCAGACAAGCATGATTGGGATGCCAGAAAAGTATGATACTAGTAGTGGGGTAAAGAATGACATAAATTCTTCTCAACTAGGAAATGTGCTCGATGGTGTTGAGGTCAGGGATCTGTGTGGGCCAGTCAAATTCTTCCACAATAAACTCATCAAACCATGTCTTTATAGTCCTTGCTTTGTGCACTGGTGCACAGTCATATTGGAATAGAAAAGGCCTACCCCAAACTGCTGCAACAAAGTTGGAAGCATTGCATTGTCCAAAATATCTTGGTATGCTTAAGCATTAAGTTTGCCCTACATTGGAGATAAGGGGCGTAGTCCAAGCCCTGAAAAACTGCCCCATACCATTATCCCTCCTCCACCAAACTTCACAATTAGCACAATGCAGTCAAGCAGGGGGATCAGTACTAAATCCCGCTGGACGGGATCCCGGTGGTCAAAATCCCGACGCCGGAATCCCGACCACTCAAACCCGACAGAGGTGGTGAGCGGAACGCGGCCCCTTATGGGCTCGCTTCACTAGCCACGCTGCAGGCACGGTGCCCTGCTATGCTTGGCACACTATTATATTCTCCCTCTATGGGTGTTGTGGACACCCACGGAGGGAGAACATGTCAGGATTGTGCTGGTCGGGATTCCGGCGTCAGTATTTTGACCGTCGGGATCCCGTCCAGCGGGATCTTGACCGCCTCCCCAAGCAGGTAACGTTCTACCAAACATCTGACTGCCAAAAAGAGAAGCATGCTTTGTCAGTGCACAGAACATGTTTCCACTGCTCCACAGTCCAGTGTCAGTCTGCTTTACACCACTCCATCTGACTCCTGGCATTGGACTTGATGATGTGAGGCTTTCACGCAGCTGCTCGGCCATGAAAACCCTTTCCATTAAGCGGCCACTTCACCATTTGTGATTACAATCATGCTATTGGAAATTTCAGAACTCTTCAGAATGGAATCAGCAGAGCGTTGGTGACTTTTACGCACCATGCGCCTTAGCAGACATTGACCCTCTGTGTGATTTTACATGTTCTTCTGTTTCGTGGTTGAGTTGTTGTTCCTAAATGTTTCCACTTTCGAATAATATCACTTACATGTGACCGTGGAATATCCAGCAGGGATGAAATTTCATGAATCATCTTATTGCAAAGGAGGCATCCTATCACAGTACCATGCCTGTAGTCACTGAGCACCTCAGAATCCAGGATCCATTTTGTATCACAAATGTTGACTGCATGGCTAGGTGCTTGATTTTATACACCTGTGGCAATAGGTCTGATTGAAACACCTGAATTCAGTAATTAACAAGTGTCATCAAACACTTTGGTCCATATAGTGTAACATCCATCTAGGGCCATCAATATATTTTGGTGACAATGCATAAAGCTAACAGATATCCGGAAATGATACCATTGCACAATTCATCAACAAAGACCATTGCTAGAGAACTAGAACATGTCTTCAGCAGGTTGGGAGTACCTAAGGAAATCCTGACTGACCAGTGTACCTCATTTATGTCAAAAATCGTGAAAGAATTACGCCGTCTTTTTAAAACTACTCAGTTAAGAAACTCTGTGTATCACCCCCAGACTGATGAGTTAGTGGAGAGGTTTAACAAAACTTTAAAAAACATGCAAAAGAAAGTGGTGGATAAAGATGGCAGGGATTGTGATTATTTACTACCTTATGTATTGATGGCCATATGAGAGGTTCACCAATCCTCTACATGATTTTCAACTTGTGATTTGTTGTACGGGAGACACCAAAGGGTATAGCTAGACATTGCGAGAGAGACATGGGAGGGACAATACAGTCCTTATAAAGCTGTTATTGAGCATGAGCCTTAGATGCAGGAAAGGATTGCTGCAGTGGTGCCAATAGTGGGAGATCACCTGGAACAGGCCCAACAGGCACAGCAGTGGGTGTACAATCACAATGCCCAGTTAAACGTCTTTGCTCCTCGGGACAGCCTGCTTGTTTTGGTTCCCACAGTAGAAAGTAAACCTTTGACTAAGTGGTAAGGACCCTTTGGAATCCTAAAAAAGTGGGGGAGGTTAATTATAAAGCAGGGATGAGTGGGTTTTGTTCCCTGGGATCCCAACCCAGCCGAACATTGCGTTCCAAGGTGGGATCCATGTGCGGCTTGGGACATCGCGCCTTACTCGGATCCCAAAGTGAGGCCGAAAATCATCTTCCTGCTGTTGGATTCTCGCTGGTTTTGGTTTCTATATACCGGTAAGTACCCGTGCATAGATGCCATCTTCACTCTGGCTGTGGAGAGTG